>NW_015177022.1:791633-791784 GCF_001447785.1 Gekko japonicus | reverse complement strand
GTAACTTGCTCTGAAACACCTTTGGGTAGTGAAGGGCGGGGTATAAATCCCATTTCTTCTTCTTCACTAACTCTGATGCCTCCAAAAGCAGATTAGACAGATTCCTGGAGGGCAATTTCTCCCATTATTTAAAAAGTTCACATCTCACCTT
>NW_015177022.1:788780-788976 GCF_001447785.1 Gekko japonicus | reverse complement strand
GTCTGAGTTTGCTTTGCCATTTGCTCTTCCAGTTGCTTCTCCATATGTTTTTCTTGCACCCCCAGCCTTTTCTCAATCTGCTCACCCATGGCCTGAATCGCCTCCATCATCCTTTTCTCCATCGATTCCATGGCAGCGTACAATTCTTTCTTGTCCTTCTCCCTCTCTTTTGACATTTTAGGGGTTGTCGTTGAGC
>NW_015177022.1:788462-788611 GCF_001447785.1 Gekko japonicus | reverse complement strand
GATCTTTAAAAATCAATTTAAGTTAAAGTCCTCCTCAAAATGTCGGGCGCAACTTCTCTATGGTAATTAGGGATAGAGTAGGTCAGTTTGCCGTTCTGCAGGTCCCGTCTGTTCGCATACACTCACATCCGGTCCTGCAGTTTGAAGAG
>NW_015177022.1:778654-788312 GCF_001447785.1 Gekko japonicus | reverse complement strand
GGTTTTTCTGCTGCGCGCACATCTCCGTTCTCACCGCAGGAATGTTAAACAAAATGCTTTTTTGCTATTTTATAGCCTTCAATCAACTATTTCTTTGCCGGAATCAGAGTTCTGGGAATATTAATTCATTATCCGCTCAACCGCTTGGTTCGATTTATTTTTTATCACAGTTCAGGTAAGCGGCACGTTTATTGTTATCTACACGATCAAAACGGGTTTCGCATTGCTTCTTTTCACTCACTGTTGTTGCCCATCTTCAAGAGGTCGGCTGATGGAGAATTTAAACCGGTACACCGGCTCGAACGGCTGCTGGAGAGTTGCTCGGCACTTGCCTTCTTCGCGGGAGGAGATCAAAGCCTGTCTCCGCTTCTTCCGAAGCGGAGTCATGCCAACCTAACACTCCCTCTTAGGCGCTGCTGCCTGCTTGTCCCCCCCCCTCGCTGGGGAGCGATGCGTTGGGCTAAAAACTGCCCCAACTGTCGAAAGCGGCCGTCACCCACCTCGCATCAGATGACTAGTCAGAACAGGCTTGATGGACAATTGGCCTAGAAAAACTGGGCAGAAAAAGCTAGAGCCAGAAAAGCTGGAGAGAGGGAGGGGGGTGGGGACATCCACTGCCTCAACCAAATGCCTGGTGGAAGAGCTCTGTCTTGCAGGGTTGTCAGATGACTAGTCAGAACAGGCTTGATGGACAATTGGCCTAGAAAAACTGGGCAGAAAAAGCTAGAGCCAGAAAAGCTGGAGAGAGGGAGGGGGGTGGGGACATCCACTGCCTCAACCAAATGCCTGGTGGAAGAGCTCTGTCTTGCAGGCCCTGTGGAACTGCAATAAGTCCCGCAGGACCCTGATCTCACACGAGAGCTCATTCCACCAGGCAGGGGCCGGGGCTAGCCGGATGTTCCTGGGGCCAGGAACCACCAACAGATGTTGTTTTGTGGACCTCAGTACCCTCTGTGGCTCATATGGGGAGAGGCGGTCTCGTAGGTATGCTGGCCAATGGCCGTATAGGGCTCTGAAGGTAAGCACCAGCACCTTGAAACGGATCCAGAATTCAATACGCAGCCAGTGCAGTTCGCGCAGCAGGCGTCACCATCAACATCCACACTGCCACATTCTGCACTAGCTGCAACTTCCGGAGCAGAGTCATGGGCAGCCCCACATAGAGAGAGTTACAATAATCCAGTCTGGAAGTGACCACTGCATGGGTCACTGTAGCTAAATCCTGGGGAGCAAGATACGGGGCTGTTTGATCTGCCTCAGATAGAAAAAGGCAGACCTGGCAGTGGTGGTGACCTGGGCCGTCATAGAGAGGGAGGTATCCAGGAATACCCCCAGACTCTTCACACTCGACGTAGGCACCAATGGAGCCCTGTCAAAGGTTGGGAGCCTGATCCCCTGACCCAGTCCCCCATGACTCAGGTACAGGACCTCTGTCTTAGATAGATTTAACTTCAGTCAGCTCTGTTCTAACCATCCATCCACCGCCTGTAACGCCTCGTTGAGATGGTCGGGGGCCATGTCCAGGTGGCTGTCCATCAGTAGATAGAGCTGGGTGTCTTCTACATATTGGTGACAACCCAGCCCATACGTCCAGATAATCTGGCCGAGGGGGTGCATATAGATATTAAACAGCATGAGGGAGAGGATCGCTCCCTGAGGAACACCACATACTAGTGGGTGTCGCTGGGATAACTCCCCCCCCCAAGTGCCACCCTCTATCCCCAAACCTGAAGGAAGGAGGCTAGCCATTGCAAGGCAAGCCCCCATATCCCGGCATTGGCGAGGTGGTGGGTTAACACCTCATGGTCAACCATATTGAACGTTGCCAACAGATTGAGAAGAATCAGCACTGCTGAGCCGCCTCAATCCAGATGTCTCCAGAGATCATCTACCAGGGCGACGAGCACCGTCTCTGTCCCATGGGTGGGGCGAAAGCCAGACTGGAAGGGATCCAAGACCTTAGCCTCATCCAAGAACACCTGAAGTTGTATTGCCACTGCCCTCTCTACCACCTTACCCATGAAAGGTAGATTAGACACTGAGTGGTAGTTATTAAGGACCGTCGGGTCCAAAGAGGGTTTCTTAAAGGCAAACTACCGCCTCCTTCAGTGTCACGGCTGCTGCTGAACCCGAGCATTTGCCCCTAGCAGAAGATCAAAGTACTGCTGGGGATGAGCATTCGGCCACAACAGAAGACCTAAGTACTGCTGGGAATGAGCTCCCGGCTCCTGAAAACCCCGCACCTGACAGGACTGAAGCCACGGAAACTGCTCCAGCAACAGCTGAAGCAGACTCATGCCGGAGCAAAACGCCCCCTGACTCGCCCCCACCGGTATCCCATTTGCGGGGACAATGCCGACGAGACATGGCATCCCGGCGGCGGGATGCGCGCATGTGCAGTAGGTGCTCTTTTAGCCCTGAGTATTAGCGGGAGCTGGGATGCTAGCTGTGCTAGCAACTAGTCATTCTGGACGAAGCTTTGCACCTCACCACTTGTGTTCCTGTTCCAGCTCCTCATTTTTGACTTCTCAGCTCCTGACCTCGGCTTGCACGACTATGCTCCTGACCTGTACCTCGGACCTTCGACTTCCTGGCTTCTGACTTCTTTGGACTCTGGCTTTAACGACTATTCTAACAGTTGGTGATTTGGACTTGGTTGCTTGGTGTTTCTGCTTGCCCAGTTTTGACTTTGGACTGCCTTTGAGCTATCTTGCTGTCGCCTGGCCTGGTACTATGTTCCTGACATTCAGTTCCTCTGGGAAAGTCCCCGTTGAAAGAGACAGATTTATAATCTCCCTCAGGGGGATCCGCATCTCATTGCCATGGCCTTGATCAGCCATGATGGACAGGGATCTAGGAGGCTGTCAGGATCTTGTCAACTTCATCCTGGGAGAGCAGACTGAAGTGCTCCAAAACTGGACCTGAAGACGGCCAATGGACTTTCAGTTCTCTTATTGTGGCAATTGTGGAAGAAAGGTTGTGGCGGAGTGACAGGACTTTGTCTGCAAAACGGCAGGCAAATGCCTCACAGTCAACAGCCAATTCCCTAGCATTTAGTATGCCTTGAGGCAGAATAGTCAATGTCCAAATAATTCTAAATAATTGGGCTGGGCGAGAGCTAGCAGATGCAATGGAGGGTGCGTAGAAATTTCTCTTTGCGGCCTTCACTGCCATCTCATAGGTTCTCATAAACGGCCTATAGGATGTTCTTGTGGCCTTGTCATGAGTTTGCCGCCACCCTCTCTCTAGTCGTCTTAGCTCTCATTTCATTCGCCATAGCTCTGGGGTATACCACGGGGCTAGTTTGGTATGAGGGCGAAGAGGGCGCCGGGGAGCAATCTCGTCAATGGCTTTGGAAAGATGGGAATGTCAGTCTTCCACTAGCACATCTAGCGAGTCGCCAGAGGGACTTGGATCCCACAGAGCTTCCTGGAACCTATTGGGGTCCACGGGCAAGCATAAATTCACTTGCTGCGTAAACAGGGAGGGTTGCAAAACCCAGCCAAGCCTTCAGAGCAAGGAGCCTTCAGAGGAAACCCAGCTAAGCCTTAAAAGCATGAACTGATCCTAAAAAGTGCAAACCAGAAAAAAAATTAAAAACTCACATGAAAACTTACTTCTTGACCATCTTGTTCCGTTTGGCATGTGAGAAGTTCTCCAGCTGGAGGGAATCATGGGTAAGAAAGGCTACTGCCAAGTGAAAGTAATTATTCCACAGCTGAGCGGAAGGGAATTGAAAAGGGGAAAATATATATTACAGACTTGTTTAAATTTGGATAATTCATGCCCCATTTTTCTCTCTGTAAGGACCCAAAGTAGAATACAACACTGTTTTTTCTTCCTCTATTTTAGCCCCACAACCTGAGTCTTTCAGATTCTGCAGCAGCTATGCTGCAAATTTGGTGCTTCCACCTCAAAAAAACAGCCCCCCTCGAACCCCAGATACCCCCAGATCAATTCCCCATTATATTCTATGGGGACCACTGACTATAATGGTGGACCCCCCAAAATTCAGGAATCCTGAATATGTACTGGAATAAAATACCATACTGGTACTGGGATTTGGGAAAATCAGGAAATACTGATATTTTTCGGGTTCAATATACCTGAACCCGAAAAATACTGGGTTGTTTTTTTTTTGCAAACCCCTACTTGCAACTGAAGAGCAGTCTGAAATGCAAAGCTTGCCAGCCACTGCATCCCTTTCACTGCCACTTCTCTTTGCCAATGTCCTCCCCACAATCTCTGCATATGCAGTGAAAGAACAGCTTCTCATATCAGCCATGCACTGCCTCAACCCAGCACCACTCAGCAGAGTTCTCTACCCAAGTGGAAGAGTTTTTAGTTAATAAAAAAGTTTAAAGACTTCTTTGAAAGAAACTGTATTTACCCAAAATGATCATTACTAACGTCTACTACAAATCCTGAGAAACCAAGAAAATTTATGGCAAGAGGTGCTCATAACCCAATCAGGACTGAAATTCACTACTACCTGCAGTTCAAAACTTGTCTGATCCAAAAAGAACCGGTGGAGCACAGAAGTATACTGGTTTATGGCTCGAAGAAAAACCCTGGAAAAGTCAAGGAAATATGGATGAGGAAATGCTATAAGCCTCTCTAACTCCTGTAAAACCAGAGGAGGTGCCTGGAGGTGTTTTCACAAATTATCAGTCCCTGTTTCTATTTTATATTGCCTAAGAAGCAGAGATCACTCCTTAACTGCAAGATGATTCTGAGAGTTCAAACCAACCAATGGGGCCCTGACCTGGATAGCCCAGGCAAGCCTAATCTCGTCAGATCTAAAAAGCCAAGCAGAGTCGACTCTAGCAAGTACTTGGATGGGAGACCTCCTTGGAATACCAGCAGTCGGGAGAACAGGGGCAGGCTTTATTCAGCCACCTCTCTGAATATCCTCCAGGCCCCCAGTAGGGTTCAGTCACCAGAGGTCGCCATGACTTCCAGGTGCATTCACACTCAAACACACACACTTAAACACACATACACACACCCTGAAAAATACAAACCCCCACCAAAAACAAAAAACAAAGCAACAACCACTACCAATGGTAAAGAGATATTTCATCTCATCAGATCTCAGAAGCTAAGCAGGGTCATCCCTGGCTAGTAGTTGGATGGGAGACCTCCAAGGAAGACCGTGATGTGGAGGCAGGCCATGGCAAACCACCTCTGAACATCTCTTGCCTTGAAAACCACACTGGGTCACCATAAATCAGCTATGACTGGACAGCACTTTCCACTACTGCCAATGGTCCAGGAACAAAAGGAAGTTTTGCACTTGGTTTAATTTCTAGCCATGCTTAATCTGGCATATCCAAGTGTGCTAACAATAAACACAAAGAACACAGAGAGTTAAATTAACATTTTTACTGTAAGAGTACACATAATGACCACAGTGATTTATGCCAGCTGCAAATGAAGCAAAGCCAGGTCAAAGCAGGGATTTCTATATATTCAAGAAACTCCCCAGGAATGCAAAAAAAAAATGGTTTTATATATGAAGAACCCCCACCCACAAAGGGCTTTCATAGGGTGCTACATCACATACACAGCCCTCACTACACAGTTGTGTCTGATGAAGAAACTGCCATATCAACATGTACTTTATCTCCAACTATGCAAGACCACAGGAAAAACGTTTTGGGCCACGAATTAGTGGCAACAGGCTTATTACCTGCTCTGCATCATAGTCATAACCATCCAGTCATTTGCATAGACATTCTTTCCAATCAGATCCTTAAACATGATGAAGGTTTCCATCAAGAAATCCTAGAACAAAGAAAACAACCTAGGCTGAATAAGAAGCAGTAGCAATTATATTAGCTTCATAAGCACTGGGTATCCCATGAAGCATAGATATTTACAAATCTAGAAAACAACATACCACAAATGAATATGGTTTGCTTTGGAGATGCCCACAATGAAGCATGCATCTCTTCTAGCAAATTCCCAAGATCCTTGCTTTGAAACCTAAGGGATTAGAGGAAATTACCCTCTTTCTGTGCTACCAGTCATCTTCAGGTATATACACTGTTCACAGTTAAATCTCTGTATTAGAAAACCATGGCATGTAAAGAGAATTAGGTATGGTTTAAGACACAGATGTTCAAGTTGCATTGAACTATAAACAATAGACTCATACTGTTCTGCCACAGGCAAAGTGCCTGCATAGGGCACAGTATAGCTGTTTTCCCCTTAGTGCATGAATATGGACACATAGCAGCTATTACTGCAGATCATTATGAAGCTATGTTATCCTACAGAGCACAACAGAGTTCTGTTTCTCCTGCAAGTGCATGTATATGGATACAGAGTATTCCAAGTCATTTATGGGACCTGTGAGGCCCACGAGCCCCTGCTCCCTCTGGTCAAGGAACACTAGCTTATACTTCAAGTTACTTCAGAGTACAGGAACAAGATGGAGGAGGAAGAGGAGGACGGAGAAGGTTGGATTTATACCCCTTGGAGTTTCAGAGTGGCTTACAGTCTCCTTCCCTTCCTCTCCCCACAACAGACACTCTGTGAGGTAGGTGGGGCTGAGAGAGCTCTGAAAGAACTGACACAAAGTCACCCAGCTGGCTGCATGTGGAACAGGGAATCAAACCTGGTTCTTCAGATTAGAGTCCGTCACTCTTAACCACTACACCAAACTGGGCTGTGGGAAATCTGAAGAGGCTTGGTGTGGTGAGTACTCATTGTATGTGCCATGGGAGCCTCTGCTTTGTTTTATGGGATCTATCCCCACACAGGTGCTGCAGCCATAGAGCAGAACTGGATCAAGCCCCACAATGTACTGGCTAAATGTCTCATTGTTGAAGACAATAGCTTGTGTTCAAAATCCAAGCCATTTTTTTCAAAGTCTGTGTCCCTCTTTCAAGGAAGCTGCCTTGTCTTTGACTGGGTTCGCTGCTGTTGGTGGGAGGGTGACAGTGGGACAAGGCAATCCAGGACACTGGAAGCCCTACAAACATTATTCACTATGAAATGTACGACAGGAAACAAAGCATTACTGAACTGGCAAACGAAACTGATCTGAAAAGAGGAAAGGACTTTGGAGCTTAAGAAAGTTATTTCTAAGTGCTATTTAATCAATGCCTGAAGGATATGACAGGAGGCCCCAAAAATGAGAATGAGCAAGCAACAGTGTTAATGCAAATATTCAGGACAGCTCCATCATCTGGACTTTCAAACACCTCAAAGGTAATTTAACACAAAAGTTCGTCTTTTCCAAGGGAGTTCACTGAACACAAGATTGTGCATGTGATGGGCAAGATCTGCCTGACATCAGTATTTTAAGGTGCCTAAATTATATTTGTGAGGGGAGGGGGAGGAAAGAAAAGCTTTTTTCTTATGTATATTTCTTATACTGTCATCTAGAGAGTAAAATCTTTCTATCCCTTCCACTTCCATGAGCTGTCAATCTCCCTTAAGTATTTTACAATGATCTAGGTCACATTTTCCAGTTCCTGGTTAGACTAGCCCTTAGAGATGAAAATTAAATAATCTTCCTGAAACAATTAGCATGAAGATAATGGAAAACTCTCTTATACAGGGCTTTCCCGATTGACTTTTAAAATTGTCCTGCCTTTTGTAATCTCTGTAAGTTGCTACATACTGATTGGGCCACATTACAAAAAGGGTGGAGTAGGTGGAGGTTGTCACTCCCTCCAGAATCTTGAAGTTTCTCCTCCCTAATAAAGGGTGGGACTCCAGTTATCAATGGAAGCATAAGAAATGTACTTCAGCCTCCATAAGTATACCATTATGAATCATGCTTTACAACGTAGAGTGCTTTGAGCAATATTAGCTTTTCTTTTAATGTCTGAATTCCAAGTGATTTGATTTCCTACTAATAAACTCATTTTTATTCAGTACATTTTTTCATTATTTATTATTACGGTCCAAGACTAACAAGTATGATACAAAAAGATAGATAAAATATATGAAACAATATAATACACTAAAAGTTTCAAAATCATAAAGTAAATTTCAGTGTTAAAATATAGAGTCATAATTCTCATAAATAACAAAGTTAGGGAGATCCCTCCATATACTAGTTATTGGTTCGAGATCTCCTTTGCTTCAATGCCATCCATCCATATTAAGCAACCTTATAAGTTATGTTCTGGTTCTTGTCAGAAAGCATTATGGAAAGAAGTGTAGCTCTACATCTCCCCGGCTAAGCTAGAAATATGGGCATTATGTAAACTTCGTGTATGTGATCATACATCTTACAGTTGAAGATAACACATTCTAGTGTTTCTATTTTCTCATCACCACAGGGGCATAGTCATTCTTCTAACAGATCTTTTTTTGGTATCTTCCTTCAAGGACTGCTGAGGGTAAGGTATCCCAGTGCAGTAATGTAAACGTTTTCCTGTGTTCATAATTTGCTAAATTGTAAAGATAAAACATAGGTGTTATCCTGTTCATAGAACTTGAATCGAACAGGAATTTTTGAATCCTTTTTATATCATGTTGCCTTTCAATGTCAAGTATACTCTGATCTACCACCATTTTGAGACATGGGGTATTTGACATTTCTGTGTGGATCCCAATTGTACACAAGATCCACACCATATCAGTCAGACTACAGTTGTATCTCTTATCTAACACAATAAAAACATTTTAAAAATAAAATAATCTCTATGAATTTTATTTAAAAAGTGGGATTATGGATAAAACAGCTAGTTGCCGTTGGACAAATGTTTTGTCCCAAACAGACAGTGTGTGTCGGCTCCAAAATTACCAGTTTCTTAAGTAACAATTCAAAGCAAACACAGGAAACCTGATTGATTTAATGAGCCATTTGCAGTTTATGTTCTGCTCCATCAACAACTCCTTGGTCTTTCTCCAAAAGAACATTGGCCTGGAAAATTAAAGATTGATTGCTTTTCTTGAATACGAAGGGCAATGAGCTGAACCAGACTTTTGGCTTCTTGAGCCAGGGTAGCCCCTGCTGACACAAAACAGCTTTTTGAAAAGGTGCCTCTGCAAAACCTGGTTGGAGAAAACGTTCAGGAAATGGTTTCACAATCTACAATCCCACGCATATTTGTAAGGAAGCAAAGCCTGCTGAAATGAGTGAGTCTTACATGGAAATAATCAACAAAAACGAAGCTTTGCTGTTAATCCAGGGTTGATTATCGCTTTTCGCTCAGCTGAAAAGCTCCAGCCCTTTCCAGGTCAAACACTCTTGAACACCTGCTTCCTGTAGGTGGCTACACTGTTCAGGAGATCCAGTGCACTCAAAGAAGCACAGTAAGGAAAGCAAAACCTAATTATTTCACTATCCAGGCATCTGAGGATGACAGAAGGAATTCAATACTCAGGCTGCATAATCTGCTTCACATTATGGGACATCTCTGCCATTTAAAATGAAGGCCCACGGTGCTGATCTTAAAGATGTGGTACCCTAGACTCAAGAACATCCAGGGGAGCACATTTATATATTCTATAAATTTCTACACAATTCTTGCTTCCTGCCACCCCCTAAACAAATCCTATCACTATCTACCAGCAACAGTGATCTTGGCAGAGTACGTGTGGTAAGTTTTCATTTAAAGAAAGAGTCATATATAAGCCTCTGAAATAATGAAGAAGGCCCCACAAGAAACTTGCTGCTGAAAAGAAAGGGAAA
>NW_015177022.1:765253-778501 GCF_001447785.1 Gekko japonicus | reverse complement strand
GAAATCTATCCTGAATCCACTTTTTCTATTGTTGTTTTGGCATCCCAAATGTGGATTTCCTTTTCTTTACATGGATGATTGAGTCACGTGGTCTTAACTGGAGATTTCAGTGACAGCCTATGTGCTTCCACACAGTTATAGCCAAAGGAAGACCAACCAGACTAGCAAAGCAGGTCTTTTTTGCATCAACATGCTGCAGCGGTACAAGTGATACTCTCTGACTCTCTAAATGCTTCCTGGTCAGGCTCATTTGCTAATCTGGGCAAAAATGAAGACTCACTTTTATAGTATACATTACATACTGTCTTTGCACAGGAGGTGGTCTTAAAAAATAATTTGTTCTTTGCAGGAGAACAGATTAGACAACTTGATTGGTTGTTTCATTTCCCTCCCCCCCCTTGCCAACCCATGACAGCATGATGAGTGGGTGGGAATGAAATGTGACATATGGTTTTATATTTGAGACCCTTTATAGAGCGGAGATGCTTTATTGGATTTGTATGTTATGCTAGGACTCATAACTTGATTTAGGAAATGGTGAATATGCAACCCTGTTTTATTACTACAGAGACTAACGGAGGTGATTTCAGCCTGGTACCAACTCACTTTAATCTATCACTTCGCAATACCCATTACGAGCCAAACTTCACATAATTTTGCACAGTTTTGGCTTAATAACAGTTACAGCCTTTACAAGGATTAGAATTTAATACTGCATTGCCAAGGACATCAGGGGAAGGAAAGGTGGCTGTCAGGCACCCATCCATCATGCCTGGATCTAATTCCAGTGGAGAACCCTTTCCCCAAGCAGCAGCATTTCATTCTGTCATGTTTGCTGTATTCCCATCCCACCCTTTTACTCAAGTATCTTGGGCAGCTTACAAAAATTAAAACTTAAAATACAGAATTAAAAAGCACACACTACAATCCAAAAACATCCGGCAGCCGATTAAAACTACACGACGTAGTAACCCATCAGCAGAAAAAGCAATAAAATGGAACAGAAAAAGCCATCAGATAAACAATAAAATCCAGAAAACAGTAGTTCAAAAAACCCACAACAACCCTGAAACCAGGATAACAGCACTACATTGAGGTGGGGGCCATGGCTCAGTGGAAGTAGTAAGCAAAAGGTCCCAGGTTCAGTCCCCAGAATCTCCAGAATCAGGCAGTAGGTGATTTGGAAGACCTCTGTCAGTCAGAGCAGACAATAGTGACCTTGAATAACTCAGCAGTCTGATTCTGTATAAGGCAGCTTTCTCTTGTCTGCTCAAAAGACAAAAAAGGGGTGCTCAAAACCCTTAAAACTGAGTCCTCTGGGGGGGAAATGTCTTCACTATCTTCTGGAAGGCCAACAATGCAGGGGGTGGTGACCAGACCTCTTCAGTGCTGGAGAACAGTGGCTGAACCAGTAGCAGGAAGAAAAGAAAAAAGCAGGTGCAAGGTGAAAGTATTTATTAGAGCTTTATAGAGCCCTACATGTTTTGCAGTAAAGCTTCTTTGGGGGAATCTTCTACAGGGTGAAATTTGCTCAAGGTGGAATTTAAAAAACCCTAATAAAAGCTCTACTAAATACTTTCACCTTGCACCTGCTTTTTTCTTTTTTTCCAGACCTCTTCAAACAGGATTTCAAAGGATAAGGGCCATTATATCAACTTACTCTGAAGCTCCCTCTCTTGTTGCTAGCAACCTGATCCCATATTGGGAAGCAATACAGAGGAAGGTCACCCCATGATCACCTTAAAAATTAATTTTAAAATCTATATATCTAATTCCAACAGAGGGCGTGTTGTGCGGATACTTATTTCCACTAACAGGAAGCTCCAACAGCTTTTCCTACATAGTCAGTATACTTCCTGTGTCTGCAGAAAAATCCAAGAAGTAAAAAAATCCCTTCAGGGAGGGTTGAATTCCCCTCAATACCTTTTGAAATGACCTCTGCAGGGATCTAACTCCAGGCATCAATGGTGAGAGAGAGATTGAACGTTCGGGGGGGAGGGGCTTCTAACTGGCTCTGTCAGTAAAAGGGTGGGGGAAGGGCCCTTTCCAGGCCTCTTTTGGCCTTTCAAGGAGGGAGGGAGGGAGCCGTGGGGCCAGGCCTCACAAGAGTTGCCAGTGCCAGGCTGGGGGATTTCTTGAGATTTTGTGGAGGGCTGAGTTTGGGAAGGGAGAGGCCTCAGCTGGGTATAATGCCACAGAGTCCACCCTCAAAAGCAGCCATTTTCTGCAGGGAGACAGACCTCTGCTATCTAGAATCCAGTTGTAATTCTGGGGGGTCCCCAAGTCCCATTTGGAGGTTGGCAACTCTAGGCCTGGCAGTTGTCTAGGGTTGCCAGGTCCCCCCTGATTTGCATGACTCACCTAGCCTCGGCTGCTTACTACCATTCATCAGCAGCCACCCTATGAAAGCCAGTGAGGTGCAGCAGTTAGAGCTTCAAAGTAGGGTCTGCAAGACCCAGGTTCAGATCCCCATCTTGCAGTGGAAGCTGGCTGCGTGATTTTGGACCAGTCACATATTTCAGCCTAACCAACCTCACAGGGTTGTTGTGCAGATAAAAAGGAGGAGGGAATAATGAAAGCTGCTTTGGTCCCCACTGCGGAGAAAGACTGTAATTTTCCTAGGTAGAGGCTGAGGGTGGAGATGAAAAGCAGAGAGGCAGATAAAGGTAAACTGGTAAAGGTAAATAAATAAATAAATAAATAAATAGGGTTGCCAACTCCAGGTTGGGAAATTCCTGGACATTTGAGGGGTGGAGCAGAAAAAGAGAGAGAAAGAGTGATGAAGTGGAGAGGCAGAAAAACAATGAGAAAGATGACAGGTCAGAAAGAGAGAGGAAGTCACATGCATGGAGGAGAAATAGAGAGCAAGAAAAGGGGGGCAGAGGGGAGAAATAGTGTGAGAGAGGTAGGGGGTGAGGAGAGGAAGCAAAGGTGTGATGAATGAGATAACCATCCCGCAAGTTTCTTGCGGGCCTCCATTTGTGTAATTCTAATTTCTATTGGATTATGGTTGCTGTGAACCACTTCAGGGATTTTTTTTTTTTGGCTGAAAAGAGGGATTAAATAAACCAATGAATAAATAACATATACATGAATAACTTACCAGGAATGTGTGGAGTTAAGACATTTCACACTGGTTTACAGATATGCACAACATTCAGTCAGAATTTTCAGGAATCAAGCATTGATTTTTGTACTACATGGTTCCAGACAAAAGATTCAGTGTATGCTTACAAAGGATCAGTATATGGTTGTCACTCCTGACTGGGGCATGGAAAGACACTGAAGATGATTTTAATGACAAAGAAGGAATCAAACTGACTGGTCAGCTTCGCATATGGCTGCCCAAAAACCCTCCCAGGAGATCCAAGTTCTCCCAACACCGACTTCCCATGCTGTTTGGAAAGATCATCTGCACTAGAAAGAAGCTTATGAATAACTTGATCTGGGTGTGGAAATACTGAAAGTAAACCTCAAGACTAGTATAAGATTTGAGTGGCCTGAGGGATTTCGTTGCAAATGTGTCACATGGCCTTTACGGTAATAAAAACACATCTGCATTTCTGGAAGCCAATCCCGGTGCCTCAAAACTGCCAACTTTTCATCAGACCAAATAAAGTCAAAGCCCTCAAAGCTCTTGGCAGAGGTTCCACAGTGGAAGAACAGAGCACCACTCCCGATCTCTTTTTTCCAGAGTGAACTAAACACATGCTGGTCCCTGGACTGCCATCCAGCCTTGCCGCTTATTGATTTTCCATGTCACAGTGTTGGCCCTGGCTGCTCAGGCCCTGGGCCAGCCAATGGCTGAACTCATGATCAGAAAAATGCATAGAGAAACAGAGGAAAGAGGGAAAGGGCTATATAGCCAGGGCTAATCTGTACTCCATGGGAGACAACATTCTAATTCTGTACCCAGGCAATCAAAATTCTGCATCAAGGAAAGATGAATGCTGTGGCTGATACGCATTATGCACAAGAAGTAAATCTGCATGATGTTTCTTATTTTACTTGATTCATTCTGCAAATATTTGCTATTTTGCATAATTTGTTCTAGGAGTAGTTAGGTACTAAAGCTCCATCCTCTGAGTGGCCACAATCTTATTTGATTCCTCCAGGTTCTGACATTTCATGAGGTATTACAAATACACACACTCAAGCACAGTAAATCAAAAGGACCAGAAGGATGGTTTTCTTAGAGAGTTCATTTCTACCTGCAAATGGCTTCCAAGGCAGCCAGCAATAACAGAAAATTAACATACTCAGCAACATAGTCTTACAGTAAAACAGTAAAACCTACGGATGCAAAAAATAGTCCTTTATTTCTCCCCCAACAGGCTTCCTGCTTACCCTAAGAAAGGTGCCACCCCCTCCACACCTTTCTTCCAGCCTCAATTTGATTACTGCCTTTGGTGCTGCACCTTGGGGGGCAGCCCACTGCCAGCAGAATACCACAGCTATAGGGAAAAATAACCACACAAATGCTGGAAATAAAACAGTGCTCATAAACCAGACTGACTGACCACCACCCCAAGACACAGCTTCAGACTCAATATTTATGGTTTGGCTCACTGCTCCCCCCCACCCCCAAGTGCCCAGTTCAAGTTCAGTCAGACTCACAATAAGGTCTTGTCTGGTTTTGAAAGTGCTGATGTAGTGGTTGTAATGGGAATCCTCCATCTGTCTCAAGATGGCTGTCATGCATGCCACAAAACTACCCTGGAAATGAAAAAGGGGAGGGGGAAAACAAAGAGCTCCCATCAATTTCCTTGGTTTTCTTTTTCTTCTTTGCAAAGGGCTTGATTAAAACAACATTATCACTGGTAAGCAACAGTATTCAATTAATCAGATCTAACAAAATGAGGTTGTATTAAGCAGACCAAAGAATGAAGATGGTGGTGGGTGGGATAAAAGGTAAAGCTCACAGATGTCAAATCCCTGATCAAAAACTCTTACTTGATATCCATGTACACAAAACCCTTAACATTTTTAGTGGAGCTGTCAGGATTGGCTCATACTGTCAATGTGGGGTATATTTTCAATCCACTGTAACTATAATTGTGTGTCATGTACAAACATACTTCCTTTTGCCCATCCTGAAACTGGGTGATACCACGTTCTGGGTTATGGGAGAGGGAGGGGAAGAAGTAGAAAAGATCCTCCTAACAGTCGCCAAGCACCACTTGGACTGAGCTTGGTTTTTCCCCCTCTGCTTGTAGGTACTTAAGTCTGGGCATGGCCAGAGGCACAAGTCAAAAGGTAAGAGGCAAAGTGCTCTTAGCCCATAGCTGTGGCTTATGGCCCAGGGCCTATGGTAGCCAGCCCAATGAATCAGGAACCAACTGGGATGTGTTTGTTTTCTGTGATCATTTAAATTATATTGTTTAAACTGGTTCTTTCTGAAATTTCTATAAGTTGCTTAGGTTCACTTTGAGGAGAAAAGCAACATAAAACGTCCTAGTAAAATAAAGAGAAAGTGTTGTCTCTCAGCACAGCCACATCCCTGCTTTTGAAATAAAGGCTTTCCCAGAAAGCATCACAGAAGGTGATGAGGTACCAGTGTGATAATGTAGAGTGGACTGAGGTAAAGAATTTCCAAATCTTAACTGGGAAAACTGGCGAAGACTCAGTTAAGCTGTTATGTCCTGCTCCAGTTCCCACTGGACAGCATATAAAATGGGAACAAGTTGGTGGAAAAGCAATTAAAGAAATGACAGCATCCCACGCCTGTCTGTGCCTCTGCAAGATGGACTCCAGAGTGCAGAATTACAGAATAAAGGAACACTTATCAAACAAAGTAAGCACAGACTCTAGGAAAATGGCTCTCACAATGTGAGGAGACTGTCTGCTCATTCCAATCACCGTTCGATTTATTCTCCTCAGCAGGCGCTCCATAATCAACTGGATGTGAACAGCAGTGGGGCCCTGAGGAGATTAAGCAGAACACAAGCTGGTTAGGCAGAACTTTGGCTCAGCTCCTCTCACAGAGATTCTTGGTGCTGAGGAGGAGAAGGCTGGCTGGATACTTATTGAAAGAAGCTGTAGCAAAACAAAAAGGTTTCAGCACAAGAAATACATGCTGAAAACGCAGCACAGTTTAGATTCAAATGGTTTAGTGTTGCATAGGCCCAGTTAGCGAATCAAACACTACCTCCTTTCATCTCTATGCCTACTTCTATGGGAGAGTACCTGCAGGAAAATAAGGTGGCAAATGCTGAAGCTGTCAGATGGGAGTGCTCCAGTTTAGACCGCAGGGGATGCATTCCAGTTTTAAATACTCTTTTGCATTTAAAAAAATGACTCAAATAGAAAACTAGTACAGCAGAGAGAAGTTTTCTATTTCCCCTTCTCTTTGCCTGCTTTGCTGGGTTTCTGTGGTGGTGGGGGAATAGCAGAAGGGAATATTCTGAAACTGTGATCCTACTCTTGAAGTTTGATGTGATCTAGTTCATTCCACCACTTCAGTTTTTACCTGTAAAACAGACCCACCCATCCTGCGAACAGGCTCAGGGATGTGAGATGGAGTAAAGACCCCAGCTGATTCCACACAGTGGACTTTCTCTGTTTCAGCTACCTTACTCATTTGCTTTTATTTTTTGTTGCCAGATGACTTTATCCTCCATTCCTGTACAAATCGTGAATAGCCTACTCTTTCCACAAAAACACACTTTTTAAAAACCAGAACAAAATGTGGTTTCCCAGCATAACATTTCCCAGGATGGTCTTTGTCTTGTATTTGAAAGGGAAGGCATATCTTGTACTTGAATAAAAGAAATACCCCTTCCACTTCTTTTCACAGTGAACTGCCTGGGTTTAAAAAATAAATAAATCCCAATTTTGAGGTCAGGGCAACATTGTAGTGCTATTATTACAGTACTGAAACACAAAGACCAGTGTTCTGGCCAGCCCATCACTGAAATGGAAACCAAATATAGGGAGATGGAACAGGGGAACTGATGCCAGTGGGGACCAATGTCTTGTTCAGTGCTACAACTGAAAGACTGTGCATTTTTTCCCCAAAAGAAGGGTATTGAATCCCACTATTCTCAAGCAGCACTACACAAAAGCCCGATTAAAAACAAAAACAAAAACACGTGTAAGTGGAAGATCATGATGGTAGTATGACTCGAGATGTGAAGGTCCGGAAAAAAACTGGGAAAATTTGGGAAAAAATCGGGTTTTTTCCTAAAGCCTTTTTTGTTTTTTTCCGAAAAATTGGAAAAATTGAAAAAAGAAAAGGAAAAAAATCGATTATGGAACATTTTATTTTAACACGATGAATAAAATATTTTAAGACAAGGTGTTCAAATATTTTCCAAATCAATTCTAAAAAATATGTATGGTATCAGATTGATCTAATTTCTGTGCACTGAGGACAAGCAAGTTCTAGGTTACAAACTGAACTCTCCAATGCAAGAACACAATGCATTTCTTCCTTTAGGAGGTGCTATTGTCACAAGAAAAGAAAAAGGTTTCAGTTTTGTCTTTGCATGTGGGTTTGTAATAATTGTATGGATACACTATATTTTTATATGCTAGTTGTGATACTTTGATGCCAAGTAAAAATGTCCATAGTCATATTTTATGTTCCTAAAGTAACAGAATGACTTTCAATCTGGAAAAGAAAAGAGAAGTGCTAATGTAGCATTTTTTTCAATTTTTCCAAAAATTTCCAAATTTTACCAAAAAACCCCGGGTTTTTTTCCAAGCTTCAGAATTTCCGGAAATTTTACATCTCTAAGCATGACAAGAGTGAAGTGGGGGCTGTGATGCAATGTGCATGTAGTGTGAAAGCGAAACCATGCCTTGAAATGGTGAAAAAGAAATTTATCCTGTTCCAACTGGAATCTCCATTGGAAGAGCAAATTGACCAATAATTGCACCACCAGAGAGAGGCTGCCATGGGGAGGGAAGGAGGGAAAGCTGAGCGCCAGTGTGGCTAGAGTGTCAGTTCCAAATTGCCATTCTCTCTCAGCCTGATCTACTTTACATGGTTTTTGTGAGGATAAAATGGAGGAGAGGAGAATGATGTGAGTGGTTTTTGGTCCATACTGGAGAGAAAGGTGGGGTATAAATGAAGCAAACAAATACTAAATAAAGCTGGAGATGGGGGGCAGATAAAAGAAAGGTTGGTTGTTGAGTGGGAAGGAGAGACAAAAGCAGGGAAAGGGGACAGGATACAGGGGCAGCCAGGAAAGAAAGAGGAAACTGTGCGTGGAAAGGGATACAGGGGGAAATGTCCTTACAGTTTCCCTGCTTGTTATAACATAGTTGCCTATTTTCTTAGTCCATTTTTACTAGTTTGCAGAATGTGTTTGGTGGACTTGGAAAGCAGCGCAGAGCTCTACATTTATCTCACTGAACTTGCCCAGCTGTGCACAAATCCCTGTAACCTCTCAGCTGTCAATCTTGCCTTCTTTTTACCTCTATCTACAGTTCTTCAAGCCTGTTTTAAAAAGCCACTAAAAGTCAATATTTTCAGAAGGGTAA
The DNA here is from genome assembly GCF_001447785.1 of Gekko japonicus. Lineage (NCBI taxonomy): Eukaryota > Metazoa > Chordata > Lepidosauria > Squamata > Gekkonidae > Gekko > Gekko japonicus. The sequence goes on along the minus strand of NW_015177022.1, from coordinate 770,014 downwards.
ATTCTGCACCCAGTACTAACATTACACTCGGGGGGGGGGGGGGTGTGCCGGGCCTTATCTGCTCTGATTGGCAACATCACTTCTTCGTGGAGCCCTGGAATCTCTTTCAATCTAGTCACCCAAGGCCTTGAATTTAAAAAATACTGGCGCTTGAATCCAGGGGGTTTTTTATAGCCAAAGATGAGACTTTTCAATGAGCTTTGGTTATTCTGCATGTGTGTTTATTTATGTATTATAAAAAGTCACATTCATGTATTCACTCACCACTTCCTTACGATCCAAAACCTCAAGAATATTGCTGAGGAGCTGCGAACAGGCTTCGTGGTCAGGTTTGCTGGAATTATCATCCAGCTGTCCACTTAGCTGATCAACAAGCAGAGGCAGAAGAACATCTCGGCACTCTGGGAAACAATCCAGAAATAAAATGCAGAGAATCAATACATCAGGCTTGGGCCATGTTTCCCTCCCCTCTCTTTTTGCTTTTAGCTTACCATTTACTGAATTTTTAAAAAAGCTTGTGAATAAAAAAATCCTCAATAATATTAAACTTCATAGCCCCCTCCCTAGGCTTACAAGTGCAAGGAAATTCAGCATAATCCACTATGCATTACTAAGAGAATGGTGATAATGTTGCACCCATGTGACATCCCAGAGGTACAATTGGCCCAGTGCAACTGAGCTGTGTTGTACAAAGCTTTGTACCAAGATGTGGACAAAAAGAAGGCATGACAAGGGCAGGAGGGTGGAAGGGTAGACATGACAACCCCAAGGGCAATCAGATGCATGGAAACCCCGCCTTGGTTACAGAAACCCCGCCTTCTCCTTGGTTGCACACATAAAATGTTCCATGCAGGCTGTCTCAGTTGAAATGATCTGGAAACTCAATCCTCCTCCCCTTTTCCAAGCCCATCCGGTCTTCCATGTCTCGATTAGTCAAGCCAGTTTTTCACAATGGCCAATGGGTAAACTAGGATTCATGCCAACTTCCGAACTGTTGTTTGCAAACTTATTTCAGGCCTGTGGTTTCAAGTTCCTAGCTCATAGACCTACCAGCTTGACGGAACAGGTCACTGTCAACTATCTTGGTCATGCAGTTCAGTTTCTGGCGAACCAGCTGGTTGTCAGGGATGCTTTGAATGAATTTGCTAAAGAGGATGCTGGAAAGCAGAACATCATCAGGCACAGAAGGAATGGTTTTTATTAAAGTCATGCTTTTCAGCACTGATTCTGCCATATTTTATTATTTATTTATTTTATTTATCTTTACATTTATATCCCACCCTCCCCGAAGGCTCAGGGCGGCTCACAAGGGGCATAAATGCCTGGTTAAAACAATGAACAATATAAAACAATATAAAATACAATATGCATAATACACTAAAAAATGTCGTGCTCCAGAATTACTTAACTGTAGATTTCAAGATGGGGTTCTGGAGGTTTTATACCAGAACAACAAACCAACAATGTGCATCCCAACTACACTGTCATCTGCCAAGGAACGTCTCACGCCCCCAATAATACCCACTCCACTGATGGTCAAAGTGCGGAGATGAGGGGCGGTGATGGAATAGTGGCGGCGGCGGCGCCTTCTCAAAAGCCTGGTGGAAGAGCTCCGTTTTACAGGCCCTGCAGAACTGCACCAGGTCCCACAGGGCCTGGATCTCCTCTGGGAGCTCATTCCACCGGGTAGGAGCTGCCACCGAAAACGCCCTAGCCCTGGTGACAGCGAATTTGATGTTTCTGGGGCCTGGAATATCCAGGAGATCTGGATTCCCCGACCGACCGTAGTGCCCCTGGGGGAACATGTGGGGAAAGGCGGTCCCTTAGGTAACACAAACAAACATCAGACCTGCAGTAGCCAGGCAGTAGAAAAGAACAAGAGTCCAGTAGCACCTTAAAGACTAACAAAATTTGTGGCAGGGTATGAGCTTTCAAAGTCACTGTTCACTTCTTCAGATATTTGAAGAAGTGAGCAGTGACTCGGAAGGCTCATCCCCTGCCACAAATGTTGTTAGTCTTTAAGGTGCAACTGGACTCTTGCTCTTTACTACTGCTACAAACAGACAAACATGGCTACCCATCTTGATCTAATAGCTAGACAGGTTTTGTGGATTAGTTCTACTGGGATAGGGACTCCCCCCCCCCTTTCTCTCTCTTTTTTTCTTGCCCTCATCAAGGTTTAAGAGCCTTATAAACCTTGATGAGGGCAAGAAAAAAAATGATAGAAGGGGGGGGGGGAAGTCCCTATCCCAGTAGCACTAATTTTGACATTTTGCTATGTCAAAATCACATTCCTGCCCTGGTTGCACTGGCAAGTGACCCTGAATGGTTTCGGCTTTCTCCTTTAATATGTGATCTGACTAACATGAGTACACAAGACTCAGTAATTTCTGAGAGGTAGCCACATTAGCCCATTTGCAGCCCAAATGATGAACAGAGTCTTGTGATACTTTAAAAACTAACACATCAACGTGGCATAAGCTGAGCTGGTAGAAACATACACATGTCTGCAACCAGAGGAAACAGTCTAGAAGATACAATTACAAAATGAGGTCAACCAATTCGAGGGATGAGTGTGTTACATTATTCAAAACACAAATAAGATTCAGTCATAAGAAGAGAGAAGAAGAGAAGAGATTGGATTTATACCCTGCTCTTCACTACCCAAAGGAGTCTCAGAGCGGCTTACAAACAGACACCCTGTGAGATAGGTGGGGCTGAGAGAGCTCTGACAGAAACTGCTCTTTTTCAAGAACAGCTGTGCCAGAACTACGGCTTGCCCAAGGTCATCCAGCAGGTGCAAGTGGAGGAGTGGGGAATCAAACCCGGTTCTCCTAGATTAGAGTCCACACACTTAACCACTACACCAAACTGAACTACCCCCACAAAATGAATGTGGACCACTCCTAACAGGTGATGAATGGTTCTTTGGACCACATTATGTTCTCTGACAGTGCCATCCTAAGCAGATTTACACCCTTCTCAGTCCATCGACTTCAACAGCCTTAGAAGGATACAACTCTGTTTAGGATGACACTGCATCTCTGACATAATTCTTTCATTTGAGTCATTTACAGGGAGTCCATAATTGCTACAAGCATGGACGGCTTCAAAAGGGAATTAGATACACATATGAAGCAGAGGTCCATCAGTGGCTATTAGCCACAAGGTATAGATAGGGGCTCTGGGGCAAGTGATGCTCTGTCATCTTGGTGCTTGGGGGGGTCAACAGTGGGAGGGCTTCTAATGTCCTGGCCCCACTGGTGGACCTCCTGATGGCACTGGTATTTCTGGCCACTGTGTGACACAGAGTGTTGGACTGGATGGGCCTTTGGCCTGATCCAACATTGGCGTCTCTTATGTTCTTATGTTCATAACAGAGTTATGGTCTCCCTCATTTTTAAGAGTCACCTTGACAATTCTTGCAGGAAAAAAATCAAACAATTCATGGCTGTTCCTGTATTCCCCCCTCCCCAACAACTAATTTGCTTTTTTGGTTCAGAACAGCCCAGCCAGATTCAAGGAGGAAAAAACACATGCTTTCTAGCTACCTGAGCTCAACCGGATCAAATACCAGTTTGACGTCATTGATGATATTTGGTAAATACTTTAAAGTGGCACCCTGTAAGATATAAAAAAGAGGATTCTGAGTATTCCATTCATGCTAAAAATTGGGTCAATTTGGGCATGAGTCACACAATAGGGTGTTGTTTGTCATGGGTATATACATCTCACAACAGAGCACTGGAGAGCCAGTGTGGACTACTGGTTAGATTTGGAAAGAGCCCAATTCAGATATCACTTATTGGTAGCAACAAAATAATTCACCTTATGGACAACCAGTGTGGTGTATGAATGTGTGACTAGGCCTGGGGAGACACCCCCCCCCCGGGAGTCAAATCTCAGATTATTCTGCAGCAGCAGCAGAACTGGAAGAAGAAGCAGAAGACAGCCAGTTCCACTGCGGGCCTGATAGAAGCCCTCCGGGGGCCTCATCCGGCCCCTGGGCTGCATGTTTGACACCCCCAGTATAACCTATCCCACAAGGCTGTTGTGAGGAGATAATCTGGGTGGGTTACAGAAAGAATGTTGTAGCCATGTATGCTATCCTGGGAGGAACAACAGAATAAAAATATAAACAACAAACAAAAAGAAAATGTAAAAGAAATTGTACCAATAACATGATTACAGCATAAAGGGAAAGCAGAGCTCCTAGGTTTTTGTCACAGACCTAAAAGCACAGTGATACTACAAGTACACTCTTCTGGGGTCATTCCTGATTGCTGAACTAGTAAACTCAGAAGACCTCATAAAAATGGGGTGACTAAAGCTGCTTCCACATGGTAGAATTGTTTCACCCCAGCTCTCAAACTGGAATGAGGAATTTTCATGCATCCATAGGATGCTGTCTGTCATCTGTGCTCCTCATCCATGGTTCCTCAGGGATCTTTCCAGAAACACTGGAGTCAAAGCCGATTTCCTCACCTGTGGACAGGAAGGATTAAACCTCAGTACCCATACATGACACTTTCTCCATATGCACACTCACACTGTTAAACTGGCAGGCTTTTTGATGACTTTTTTTTTTTTTAACGGTAATAGGTTATACCACTTCAAGTTGCAGGTGAGGACTCATATGAAAGAATGATCCTCAATCCCCATTTAAAAAATAAATAAATCTCTGTATATCGAAAACTCACATATGAAGACTATACAGAATACTTTCCTGTGACAGAATTTTGGTGTGAATTTCAGCTCTAC
>NW_015177022.1:754221-765190 GCF_001447785.1 Gekko japonicus | reverse complement strand
GTAAGTTCAACAGAGTTCTTTATTTCAAGTAATGGTGAAGAGGCTTGTACCAACCTTGATCTTGACAGCCTCCTCTAAAGGTCTGTCCATAAGGACGTTAAAGGAGAGGAACAGCTTGCGGATCGCGTTATTAAACTCATCCCCATCTTCGCTTTTCCCATAAAATCTGAAAAAAAGAGAATGAATGTCAGTTGCCAACTAACCATTCTCCAGCCACAGTTGAAAAATGGCAGCAGAAGGGCTCTCTTTCAATAAAGCTGAAGGTTCTCAAAAGCAGGAGAGAAAAACTGGTTCACATGACTACTGGGTAACGTGTTCAAGATAACGGAAGACTCCTGACAGCGGTTCGTGCATAGAATACTACTCTTGCAAATGGTTTGACATGCAGCCAAACTGAAACTCAACTTTCCCTGATGTACCTGGGTTTTGAAAGATGTTAGTCACAACCTGGCCAAGCAATCACAAGCTAGTTCCGTGCTAATTTCACACATGCAAATTCACTGACGTTTGAGTTGACATATGTTGACACTAACACATTAAACAAAGACTGCATATTCATTAGCGGCGAACAAATTCTCCCTGATTCACCATGCTGTTCTCTTCCTTTGTTGCCCCCTAAAAGCTTAGAGCGTGCAATTTCCAATGCCTCACAGCTCATTCTATTGAGCAGGCAGGTATATGGAACCCTGTTTTCCAGATTTCTTGTCAACAAGAGATGGCCCATAGGATGGCAAGGCTTTAAAGATGTTGTCACTACACACCAGCTCACACTGGCACAATACCGTGTTTCACCAAAGTAAGTTATGAGAAAGGAGAAGAGAGAGGAAACTGGGGGAGCAGAATCTGGTGGCAGCAAAGCATCCCAAACCAGGCTAAAAAGTCAAGACTGGCTGGGTCTGATTTACAAAGGCTTGGAAATTTCTACATAGAAAATCTAATGCCCTCATCTGAATTACAGTCCCAGCACTACTGTTCACTTCATCACTTTGTGAGTTGTGTTGTGTCTTTACACGGACTTCACCATTCTGGAACTATGCTGCACGAAAACAGGTACTGGAAAAACAACTCAGCATCCTGAGGGTATTATGATTTCTTTCTTTCTTTAGAAAATCAAGGACTCTACAACTTCAAAAAGCATTCACCATAGTTAATATTCTTCAAAATGCATGTTTAAAATCTCTTGATATACGAGTATTTTGGGCTTCCCTTCTTTGGTGATACTGAGCTACTTTGGTGATACTTAGGGCCAAATGGCCCTGACCCAGATACCCCAGGCTAGCCTGATCTCATCAGAACTTGAGAGCCAAGTGGGGTCAGTCTTGGGTTGGGTCAGTATTTGGATGGGAGACCACCAAGGAATACCAGGGTCATGACTCAGAGGCAGCCAATGCTAAAGCATCTCTGAACGTCTCTTGCCTTGAAAACCCCACCAGGATCACCATAAGTCAGCTATGACTTGACAGCCAAAAAAATAAGGGGAGGGGGGAAATGACACAGTACAAGCACAGGCAGCTCCTAAGTTATGCAGATAACTCCCTGGCTCTCCTCCCACCCTGCCACAGTTTTGAGCTGAATCAGGATCACATTAAGCAAACTGGGCCCAGAGAACCTGGACCTGACTTGCCAAAAAATGTATTGTGTAGTTTGGCCCTTAGAAAGTGATCCTAAATAGGACCACTTGGAAGCAAGTCTCATTTAACAGAGGTTGCCCCCAGGAAAGTGTTCTTAGGATTTCAGCCCTAGACATTTAACAGACACACAAGAGGAAGCGACAAGCTAATTTTATATTTAGTGTTTCATTCATAGCAAAGGAGCTGCTTATTTCCACTCACTTTAAAGACCTGGGCTTTCCCACAGTGAGTAAATGATTCCCTGGAAACAAATGTTGCATGAATATCAAGGGGAATTCCTCCAACCCCATTAAGAGAACCTCTAGTTCCTCTTCGCTCAGTTCCTTGGAAACTGTGCACGGGAAGGTGCAATGAGATCAATTAAGATTCTTGATAAACAAAAGCAAATAGGATATTTGATGCAGGGCTCTATAGCATTTTTAATCCTATACGTTCAGCATAAATCTTGTACCTGAAATAGAAGCTGGATTTCTCCCCCCCCCCCATGTTTCTAGTCTTCATTGCAGAGGAGGCAGCGCTTCTAAGACGTGCATGCCACCTATACTCTCTCATGGCTCTCAATCATACCCAGAGACTCCTAGCAGATGACAGAGCATTCTTTGCCCATTTTAAGATTACCAGAATCCTTTTCAGTCCCCATCTCTGGTTTTTGAAGATTTCATCCCATATGAACTGCACACTGTTAAGCTTCCCATAGGGCCAAACCAGATGTGACAGTGTCTTCGTGTCCACTGCAGAGATTCCACAGCCATTTGAAAACAATTTAAAAATGCAGCTAGGGCCCAATCCTGATTCGGCCCACAGCACAGTAGGCTGACGCGCTCTCATGTCCTTCCTGTACACCTTTGCAGGTGCCGAAACAGCCACACACCCTCACCTGGCAACGGTTTCAGTAATTGAGAAGGTACCATATGGCCAGTTCCCAGGAGCACTCTCTCAGTCTGGGCCTGCAAAAAGGGGATTTTAAATGCATATACGTTTTCCCCAAACTTGCTCACATGGGAGTGATGGAGACAGGAAACATGCACTGAGAAGAAACAGGAAGAAACAGCAGGCATACTTTAGCTGAATGGAGAAATAGCTGGGTAACAGCACTGCCAAACTACTCCATGTTTCCTTAGCAATTAAAGAGGAGAAGTGCCAAATGTGCCCACATTTTCTGCCTCTTGCTTACCGTAGGTAAAGAACCCTTGACTGAACGATGAACCGGAAGAGGTACTTCAAGGCTTTCAAAGCAGCAAAAAGCAACTCTGTTTTGCTGGCATCTTCTGCATTCCCTACATAGTAGTTCAGAACCTTGGTGAGCTTCCTGGGGGGTGAAGAAAACAATCAATGGAGGGCCAAACTAGACAGCAAGGAGAGGACTAAAGAACAAGAAAGCCCTCGGCTGAACTATATTCAGAAGCACTTCTTCATACAACACACCATTAACTTATGGAGTTCACTGCCACAAGAGGCAGCAATGGCCAGTAACTTTGATGGCTTTAAAAGAGGACTAGACAAATTCACAAAAAAGAGGTTCAAAGGCCATATCATGATGGAAAAATGGAGCAATCAATATTGTGATGGATAAATGGAATGTCTGTGTTTGGAGGGAGTATATCTTCATCCTCATGATCATCACCACCACCTTTATTGGCGCAGCTATAACATCAAAGGAGAACTAACAACACAGTTTGCCAAACAGCCAAGAAGCCAAGATAAAAGCAGTACAAATGCAAATAACTGTAGTTCTGAATGACAATAATAGTAGTAGTAATAATAGTAAAAAGAGAAATTTTATAAAAAAAACACACTTGCAGCGAGGGAGCTTAACCATCAGGGAAGGAAAGAGAAACATTATAAAACATGGTTAGACACTATACATTCTCTCACTCTCTCTCTCCCTCCTTTCCCCCTCTTCCCTTCTCCTTTTCCTTTGCACATTTGCCAAAAACTCTGCCACCTGCTCTGTAATTTCAGGGAGTTTATCTGCTAACAAGAACTGAATGCCTCTAGGGGTCGTGGTCTTAGAGGTTTGAAGGAAGGGGCCAATCAAACGTACACGTAACTGAGTAAACAATGGGCCGTGTAAAAGGATATGCTGTATAGAGTCGGGTTCCCTGCAGTGACACCTGCAGTGTCTTGCCTCAAGGGGATACCCTTATAGCTACCTCTGACCACAGCCAAGGGAAATATATTGAATTTCGCCAGCATGAAAGCTCTATGTCGAGAGGGGATTACTAAATCTGAAAAGTACTGAGCCATAGAATTTTTTAAGTAAGAGAGGCCCAGGAAATGCAGGGAACAAGTTCCCCCTGCTCCCGATTGCTACTTTTAAATACTGGCTACAGTATATCTTTGAACACCAGTTGCCGGAGACAACAACAGGGGAAAGCTTTGACATTTTATGTTCCACTTGTGCTCCTTCTGGGGCATCCGGGTGGGAAACAGGGTGCTGGACTAGATGGCTTATCCAAACCAGACTGGGGAGTAACTCAGAAGGCTTCTCCCTCTCCCACGACCACGGGAGGCGCGAGCAGTAAAAGCTGACCCCTCATGCCTGGGTTTGCCAGCCACAGCTGTGGAAGGAGCCGAGCATAGGCAGACACTCCTCAGGAGTTGTGCACCGCTCTGCGCCGCTCCCAGACAAGGAGGGATGGAAAAGAGAGCCAGCCACAGGAAATTCCAGTCTGATACGACAGACAAAGGTTAAAGGCAAGATTCACATGCTGGGAAAGACTAACAGAAGGGTAGACGGAAGGATTTGAAGGACCCAGCTGGACTTTGCGTCAGAGGCCTCTCTCTGGATGCTTCTGTCTCTAGCGATTAGGTAGCTGGGGACCAAAGAACAGGGCTTTGCCAGGGAAGTTACCCCTTTGACGAAACACTCTTCCCAGGAAGATCTGTCAGGTACTATTTTCCTCCTCATTTTAGCTCCAGGTTAAGAACTTGTAATGTTTTGTGACTTTTATTTCTGAAAATTTATATGCTTGCCTCTCCATAGACTGGTGTGAATGGCTGATTCTGCAGATGATTTTGATCTTCATTTGCTTTTCTAATGCTGCTTACGACAGTTTCAACTCTTAGTTTACATTTTAATGGTCTTGGTGGGGTTATTCTGGCTAAACTGTACTCTTCTTTACTTTTAAAGCAGAAAAGTGGCTTACAGCCTTTTAAATGCATACATGCATGGTAGTTACTACTCTTGTGGCTAAAAATGTCTTAAGCATCATGGTAAGCCCACTGGCCAATGCTGTCAAGTTGACACCCCACTAGAGAAGTGCTACCAAGATCAGAAGCATCATATTTTATTGTGGTTTTATACTGCCTCATTGTAAACTGCCTCTAGACCTGCAAAAGTACTACACAGATATTTCCCATTGTACAGTAAAGCAGCTTGTATGCTTTCTCCAAGATGCCTACCTTTTCAGTCGTCTTCCCCCCAGCTCACAACTACACATTTAAACAGACTGGGGGGGGGGCAGTTAGAAAGCATATAGCCATTCTTCCAAAACCCAATTCCAAGTGCATTTAAAACATGACTACATGGAAAAGCCCTTCCTAAGAGACCCACTTCCTCCACCATGAAGCTGTCTGGGTGGCTTCTGGCAAACTCAGGCAGGGATCCTCAGGCAGGGATGGGGAATTTTTTTCAGTGCAACCTCTACTACTGGCTGCTGTCAAGATCTGGATCTGAAATGATAATTGATTTTGACCTAGTAACATTGGTTCTAAAATCCAAAGAAAACTGGGGGGAGGGAGGGGGGAGGGGAAGCTCTGCTGAGATGCTGTCACAGTGTGGCTTATTTTGCTGCTGGTACGTAATTCCCTGCAACTCCTTGGCGTGCAGTACCTTTGCCTGGGTGGCATGATACAAATGCCCAGTACGATGTCACAAAGCTGGCAAGCAAAAATGCAGCTGAAGTAGAACAAGCCCGTGAATCAAAGGCATGAGAAAAGGTTTATTTACAATGAATAGCCAGACCAGGATAATGGATGTTCTATAAAAGAGAAATGAGCACTTGGCTCCAAGCACAGGAGAGGAAAGCTGACATCCCCAAAGGCTCTAGCGACATGGAGAACCCAGAAAGCATACAATCCAATGGAGAGGTGATCAGGAGCATTCAGAGCCATATGAGACTCTTGCCCCCATTTGCTTTGCAGGTTGAAAATGTGCAAGTAAAATGGCGGAGTCAACATGAGCAGGTGGGAGGGGGAGATGGGATTGTGCCCTATTATAGCCTTGCGAGGAGAACCAGGTTGCATCACCAGAATGCATCCTTTAATTTGTCTTTTATTAATCAGACATTCCTTTCTGTTACACTATTAGCTAGGAAACAGTTCAACTCCAGCCAGCTCTCAGCGGCCAAAAAAAAAAAAAACCCATGTGAGAAATTGAAGTGGTACGGGGATGAAAATGCTTCCCTGCAGAGTAAAGCCTACCCACCTGGTGCTCTTTAGTCAAGGGCCACCTGGCAGAAAAGACATCAGAGTGACAGAGTGGCTGAAATTCCTTTCAAGCATGGTTCTGGTGGACCCCAAGGCCTGGTTTTAAACCCAATGCTTCTAAAAGGAAGAAGTAGATTGAGCTGAATGGCAGCTGCTCCAGTACCTGGGAACTGGAGTATTTATCTTCTCATGCCTATTCTTCTGAGCAGTGTGCACACTCCGTGCTATTGGCCCATTCTCCTGGAGTTATAGTGTTCGGACCCATCTCAGCAGCCTCTCTCCACAGAGAGGCCTGCTCCAGGCTGCTGCATCATTAGGCCCTTTTCATGTCAAGGGATTGTGGTGACGTGACGCAAGCGCAGCGGAGCCGTACGGACGTAGCTGGGCTGTAAGCCGATGCGAACCACATACCAGACGAGCCCGCCGAAAAGAAAAAGAGAAAGAAGAAGCCGCCGGACCGGACGACCACACCAGGAACTGAGCACTGACACCCAAAAAGACCGCTCGAGAAAGAACTAAGAAAAAAAAACCAGCGAGCCCTGCCACATGGGTGCCGGTAGGCAGCCCCAACCCCTGTAGATATGTGGCCTTAGCTAGGGATAAATTTGGAACTTGTAAGCCAGAGACCCTTCGGGGTTGGAGCGGGGTAGAAATCGAAGATATAAATAAATAAATTGTGCCCTATTACAGCCTTATGAGGGGATCCAGGCTGCATCACCAGAATTGCATCCTTTAATTTGTCTTTTATTAATCAGACATTCCTTTCTGGCCACATCCGCACTGTCATTAAGTTTACCTGTCTTGAGTAAGCTAAATCCAAAACAAGCAATGTTTTAATTGTATTTGATTCCCCCCCTTTTGTTAACAGCTTTGAGATAGTTTTAGGAAAGCATTATATTAGTATTGTAAATAGACAAGTAATGTGTATGCACACAATGTGTACACCTGCATGAACACCAAGTGAGTCTGAAACAGCCATATTTATTTACTAAGCTCCTAGACTGTTCACCAAGTGAATTATGTAAGATCGAACCCTTAGAACATAGATGTAAAGCCCCTCAAATAATTAACTAACCAACAGAAGTCAGACTCAGAAAAGCAGAGCAGAAGAATCAAAGAACAGAACCAAAGCTTTCCCATCAACCCCTCATATGTTGTCCCAGGCCTAAATGGATGTTCTTTCACTGTTCTGCAAAGAAGAGGAGGAGGAGGAGGAGGCTGTGCACTATCTAAAGCTGCACTCAGAAGGAATTCCATTCCACCACACAACAAGCCCTACCCCTTTCTGAAGTCAACCTAAGGCCAGCAACCACTGCCATTTGGAGCATGGCTGACAAACTCTAATGCAGGCGTGCATGTACATGCATAAGGCCAATAAAGATGTTTCAAATTATCACAGTGGTTTATATCTGTCAATCCACAGGCAGCTTAATTTTGAAGCTTCCAGGCCATTTTTCAAGGCCAGCCCCATGCACTACAGGAAGCTATTTATATTTGTCCTCCTTTTGTTCTACACCCCTTCCAAATAAAAGCATCCTGATGCTGCATTCTAGACTAGGGACTCTTCTTAAGCAAAGACTTGCTGTATAATTGCCAAGAACGGACAAAACCACAGTTTGAAGCACACGATAAGCAGGCAATTAGTCATCTGTGGGGAAAATAGCGTCAGCAACATCTAAACTGTACACTTACACATAGGCCAGGGTGGCACTGAAGTGCTTGTAGATGTAAGTTTCAAGGACGGGATTAAAGTGTTGAAACTTGATGTCTCCAATCAAAGAAATAATAAATACCTATCGGAAAGGAGAGATGGACACCATGAACTGAAAAAAAACATCAGAACCCATTTTGCCTGTCCATTTTAAGTTTCATGTCACACCGAGGTTTTGTGGCTTCAGCCGTACCAACAGCAGCTGCATTTCCCATCAAACATGATGGTTTATGATGCCACAGGGCAAATTGCTGTTGTGCCTACATCAACGGATGTTAGCGGTTTGACACTGGGTCACTGCACAACACTATCAAGAGTACAGGGGGAAAGGGCACGGGGCTACTTTGCAAATTTTCCACTGAAGTTGTAAGCCACTTGAAAATTTCAGAAGGTCCACTGTAGTGTTTGTAGCCTTGGCTACAGTCTGAACTCTCTGTTCATTCCTAATTGGACTGGGTGGTTTATCAGATCCTTCTTGAAATGAAGCTTCTTGTGCATACAGTGACAATGTGAAAAGGCAAGCAGTTCCTCAGCTTATACCTATGAGCTTTTCTACTCAGGAGTAAGCCCAATTGACTGCTATGTTTTCCAGATGTTATATCTACTCATCATCTGTAGATCTGTTGTTTTATAAAGAACTTCACGGTGAAATAGTTGCAGTGCATGTAGTACCTTCAGTTTTACATTTCATTTACATTCTTGAGGACTAGAAACATCCTCATTTTTTAAGCCTGAGAATTCTGCTGGACTCTGCAGTTGAGGCCAACAGCCCAAAAGAGTGCAGATGCCTACTCTTCTGCTTATGTCCTTTAAGAAATCCTTCCACCGATTTGATGCTTGATAACTTTCACAGATTCAGGCTTTCCAGAGCCACCATAAAATTAAAAGCCTCTCAATGATTCATCTTGGGACAACCATCAAGCTCTGATATGTGATTTTTTTTTTAAAAAAAGAAGAGCTGGAAAACAACTGTACTATAACAGAACGAATTCCTTTAAAAACATTTCACAGCTGACTTTCACACCCCTGGAAACATTCTGGATCTGGCAGACTGCATTTGGTAACAGAGCTGACAAAGATCTAAAGAGGGGACACATCGATGAAACATAGCAACTTACCAGCGCATCAAATACAAGGAAGTCATAGGATTCGTTGTCGGACATCTCCATCATTATATTAAAAAGTGCATCAAGTGTATCTTGTAAGAACTAGAGACAGAAAAGGGAGGGGTGGGGGAGATATCAAAATTATTGTGCTGTAGCTGTTCCATTTCCCTTTAATCTCCACACCTTTTTTAGGAACCAGAGACTAATGTTGCTCAAATATGAACAATCAGATGGGAATAGCATGACAAAGGAAGTTTAATTGCCGGAGTACATCCTTTTAAACATGTGGGCCCTCTCTCTCTCTTTGTGTGAGTCTATGTCTAGGGGGTACTCTTCATATTAGGATAAACATGTAGAAGAAGAGAAGAAGAGATTGGATTTATACCCCGCCCTTCACTTGGAGTCTCAGAGCGGCTTACAAACTCCTTTCCCTTCCCCTCCCCACAACAGACACCTTGTGAGGTGGGTGGGCCTGAGAGAACTCTGACACAAACTGCCCTTTTTCAAGGACAGCTGTGCCAGAGCTTGTGACTGACCCAAGGTCACATCAGCAGGTGCAAGTGAAGGAGTGGGGAATCAAACCCGGTTCTCCCAGATTAGAGACCGCACACTTAACCACTACACCAAACCGGAACATCAGAGCTCTCATTCTGCAAGGATACGGATGGCTCCCAGCACAAAGTGAGTGCATAACCCCAGACACTGCACCTTGATCTTGTAAAATGCATCTGTGTCAAGGGCATGCACCACTAGTTCCATTTTTGTTCCTCTCAACATTAGATGATCAGCTCATATACTGTAAAGTACCACATTAATAGTAAACAGTATAATGGATCATGATACCGAATATGTTATGGTACTGTAACTCAGTACTGGGTCTGATGCTTTTTAACTTGTTCATTAATGATTTGGAGTTGGGAGTAAGCAGTGAAGTGGCTAAATTTGCAGATGACATTAAATTATTCTGGGTGGTGAGAACCAGGGAGGATTGTGAGGCACTCCAAAGGGATCTGTCGAGGATAAGCAAGTGGACATCAACATGGCAAATGGGGTTCAATGTGGCCAAGTGCAAAGTGATGCCCATTGGGGTCAAAAACCCTAACTATAAAATACACGTTGATGGGGTCTGAACTGGTGGAGACTGACCAAGAGAGAGATCATGGAGTTGTAGTAGATAACTCACTAAAAATGTCAAAACAGTGTGCGACTGCAGTAAAAAAGGCCATGCTGGGGATTATTAGAAAGGGAACTGAGAACAAATCAGCCAGGATCGTAATGACCCTATATAAATCGATGGCTGTGACCTCATTTGGAATACTATGTGCAATTCTCCTCACCACACCTCAAAAAGGATATTATAATATTGGGGAAAGTGCAGAAAAGGGCAACTAGAATGATCAAAGGGTTGGAACACTTTCCCTATGAAGAAAGGTTAAAGTGCTTGGGGCTCTTTAGCTTAAAGAAAGAACAACTGAGGAGAGACATGATAGAGGTTTAAAAGATTATGCATGGGATAGAGCAGATAGAGAAAGAAGTACTTTTCTCCCTTTCTCACAACACAAGAACTCATAGGCAATCAATGAAATTGCTGAGCAGTTGGGTTAGAATGGATAAAAGGAAGTATTTCTTCCCCTGAAGATTAACACATGGAATTCACTGCCACAGGAGGTGGTGGCGGCTATGAGCATGGATGGCTTCAAGATGAAATTGGATAAACATATGGAGCGGAGCTCCATCAGTGGCTATTAGCCACAAGGTATAGATAGGAACTCTCGGTCTGGGGCAAGTGATGCTCTGGATTCTTGGTGCTGGGGGGGGGGCAACAGTGGGAGGGCTTCTAGTGTCCTGGCCCACTAGTGGACCTCCTGATGGCACCTGGTATTTTTGGCCATTGTGTGACAGAGTGTTGGACTTGATGGGCCATTGGCCTGATCCAACATTGGCTTCTCTTATGTTCTTATGTACAGCCGTGCCTATGCCATAGCGGATCATCCATAAATAACTGACCATCTCAGCTTCTTTAAAAACAGACTGAACACTGGCTGGCTAGCTAGATCAACATTTTATATGTTTCCCTCTTCTCTGGTCTT
>NW_015177022.1:719884-754182 GCF_001447785.1 Gekko japonicus | reverse complement strand
GGAATGAGATGCTGGGAAGAACCTTCAAGTGCATTCACAAATGCTTTCAAAACTGATTGCACAGTATACCTTAACGATCTCTCCTCCATCTACTTCCATTAGCTTCTTCAGATTGTGTCCTATGTTTTGAGAGTTTGAACGCCAATTCAGCAGCCCCAGTAGGTCAACTTGCAAGGAAAAAACCCAGAAAAAAATGAATTAGGGGCAGATCAACAAGCAACACAGAGGAGACCAAGACAGAGAGTGAAGTGATGTTTATTTCTAGCAAGAGTGAACGGCATGATTTCTTATTACACAAACAGTACTGGGGGATCCTGGGGCTCATCTTCTCCATCTATTCTTTCTTCCTCTCTTCACATGGCACAATCACATTTGCACAGTAAACTGTAACTTTTCATTTCATCTGAATGACAAACTATAATTTATTCTCTTGCCTCCCACTCAAGCTGTGGTTTGGAATTTTAGCTTGGAGGCAAGCAAGCAAACCATAGCTTGCTATCCAGATGAAACAACAAACCAGGAGTTGCTGCTACAGTGGAAGTGTTTAATGTCTAAGCCATGTGCAAGGGAAAGGGAGAAGGACCAAGCTTGAGGATGCCCCCAAACTTGTCCACATAACGACAAACCATGGTCTGTCACTACAGTCTGAATTATGATAATGTGAAGAAAAGCTGTTTGATAGCTCATCAACTGAGAATCATCTCAATAAACAGCTTTGCCTCCTTTATTTTTTCCCCTTCAACAAAACAGAGTATTGCTGGCTGGGTTCTGCCTATTCCACCATTCCACAGGCTTCTATAGGCAACAATTTTAGCAAAAAATGACAAATAAGGCTTTCAAGACAGTCTGGAGGATTTAGATAGAAGCCATTTATCATCATGAGTGGACATCTGTGACGTGGAAAACTACAGTCCTGGTCTGGAACCTGACGTATTATGGAACAGCAGATCCAAGACCCAAAGCCAAATGCTGAGTCTGGAGAAGCATTTAAAGGAAGCTTTAAATTCCATGTTAACTCTCATTCAGAAAATGAGACCCAACACAGTGAAGAGGAAAGAGCAATGGTGCTCACCAGGGTTCAAACTCCCATTCAGTCATAAACTAGTTGTCAGAGAGGGCTTATTAATTTACTTCCAATGTCAGCTCCCCATCTTTAAACTGAAATTAATCATTATTTGTCTTGCAGGGTCGCTGTGAAAAACACAGTTTTATAGATGGTCAATAATAAAAGATCACTGGACAGCAAGATCACTGCACAGCAAGGTGCTTCCCTCCTTCCCCTGAATAGCCGCAAACACCAAGGACCAGTTAAGACATCAAGGCTGCAATCCTAGCAACATTTTCTTGAGTTACTTACTTATCTAACAACACTTACTTTAGTTACTTAATGAAACTTACTTCTGAGTAGACCTGCTTGGGACTGCTCCCTAATGCGGCATTTTGTTTATGCAAGTGAACATGTTCACTCAGCTTAGCACCACACATACATTGCTAACCATGCATGATTTTCAAGCTCATTTGGAATCCTAGACTGCCCTTGTTTATCTGTAAATCATGCCCATTTATTGACAGTGTGCATATTATGGTAGTGGGAAGTACTGTCAAGTCACAGCCAACTGGAAACCCTGTAGGGTTTCCAAGGCGAGAGATGAACAGGGGTGGTTTCCCATTGCCTGCTTCTGCGTAGTGACCCTGCACTTCTTTGGTGGTCTCCCATCCAAGTGCTAACCACACACTAACCCTGCTTAGCTTCTGAGATCTGACAAGATCAGGCCCGCCAGAGCCATCCAGACCATGGCCTGCATATTTTTCAAACATTCTGTGAAACTGAAAATGCTGTAACAAAAAGCTAGCATAGCATAGAGGTAGGAATATCAAACTAGAACTGGAGAGACCTGGATTCAAATCCCCACTCAGCCATGAAGCTTACAGGATGATTTTGAGCAAGTCTCTATCTCTGTTCTGAAGACTCAAGGATACTCAGGCTTTCCTAAGAGCGGGTAATGATTTCCACCAATTATTTCCTCACACTGCAGACCCCACAATGCTAACCCTCAGGAACAAAATTTCTTTGGTGGTAATATCTCAGTGAGCTGCAGCAAAACAGGGTAAACCAGCACAAGTAGATGCCCCCTTGTTAAGAAAACTCACTCATTCCCATCCTTCTCTCAGCTGCTCAAACAGCAATTGCTACTCAATGGAAGAACACACATCCCCCAAACCTATCTCCCTGGCACAAGAATCTTTGGGACTTTTACATCATGGCTGAAATAATACTTAACACCTCTCCTCTAGCCTTTGCCTCCATGCTTTCTAACTTTTCTGCTACTTGGCTCCCAATTTTGGACTACTTAATGGAACAAGATGAAATACCATTTTTAATGAATCAACTACACTTATGGTGATAATATCAGGATTATGTAGCTTATATATATAATGTTTTATATATATAAAGAAAACTCATGCACACTTAAGTTTTCAGAACTGTGTGACTGGATATAGCCGTACAGTCCACTCTAAAATCACAAGAATGCCCATCCCATTGTGCTGCATTCACATTTCAATGCCATAAGTAGCACAGAAGCCAAACTAGCAGGAAAAGCACTTAGCTAGCATAGTCCTCTGGGGCTCATGCCAACACGCAGCAAAACTGTTAGAAAAAGGTGCAATCATTCTGTGCCTGTGTCCTTCAGACTACAAAGAGACACTACATATTAGAATGCCTTCCCCCATCAATTACTTGTTGACTTTGCAAAGACAGTGACAACAGCGCAGCCTAATAAACACTCAGACAGTTTAGCTTTCCAAGCATGGGAGCTGACTACTTGGGAGAGTTTACAGAGAAGTGACTCTCCCTCCCCTTTGGATTATACAGTCCCAGGAAGACCACATGTTTTCTCAACATTTGAATCTGTATTAAGCAAGGAAATATAATAAAATGTCCATACAAGCAATGAAGGTTGAGTCAGGGCTACAGTGTTTAGCTAATCCACCCATTTTTTAAAAAAATATTATTCTTCCCCTAGCCATTGTTTTATTCATATGCACACATGAATAACCTGATTAAAACCTATATGATTAATCAGTTACAGCAAAGGTAGGCAATATTCTTTGACCCATGAGTCAAAACCCCTACAACGTTTACTGGTGAGCAGGGCCGGCCCCAGGTTTTTTTGCACACTAGGCGAGGATACCTTCTGGTGCCCCCCCCGTGCACCCCCCAATTTTCAAACATAAATGCATTTTAGGAAGAATGAACAACACAAAATCTGAAAGGTTTTGAGTCGGTGGGGCTGAGAGAGCTCTTTTGAGGACTGCCCTTGAGAGAACAGCTGACTGAGCTGACTGAGCCAAGGCTACGCCAGCAGCTGCATGTGGAGGAGGAGTGGGGGAATCCAACCCGGGTCACCCAGATTAGAGTCTGCACTCCTAACCACTAATTCCTGGGGGTGGGGAGCCCAGTGGCTCCTGCTCCTCCACGAGGAGGACGGCTGCGCTTCTGAGCGCACTGAAAGACCTGGCGGCACGCAGCAGTCACCCGGTCAAGAAAGTTGCAGGGCTTTTGGCGGGGGGGCGGGTGCCAGTTTGGTGCCCCTAAGGGCCGGCACGCTCTAGGCGAGCGCCTAGTTCGCGAGCCGGCCCTGCTGGTGAGGATGCTGGGGTTTGGGTGAATGGAGGGGAGGGGAGGAAGAGAGAGAGAAGGGCTGTACTTGGCTAGACACATGGGGAGCAAACTGAGCTCCAGCCCCTCACTTCAGCCCCTGGGCAGGGAACTGGCCTTGCTTGCCAAGCAAATTTATCTGGCATGTTGCCATTCAGCACCCATGTATGGCGGTTGCCTAACCCAGACGAAGGATTCTTTAAATGAACAACAGCACTACTTGTATTGATCTGGGATACCACGTCTCTGCATTGTTCCTGTTCTGTCAGCAGTAAATCTTACCATTCTGTGTCAGCTTCGTAGAACAAATGAGAGTGGCAATCTGAAAGCTATCCTTGGTGCTGTCTTTGGTTGGAGTAAAGTTGGTTACGTGAGGCTGATGCTTGACTGACAGACCATCCCTGTCCTCCATTTCCACTTTGGTGCCAGGAAGTGTTAAATAGCATTTGGCATCTTCCATTTTCTTGTTCTCACCCTGCAGGTTGAACGAGAAAAGCAAACTTCGGACACTTAAAACCCTACAGTCTTAGATACAGCCAATCAAAATTTCATTAAGTTTTGTCTAGGGGATGGAGAACTTGATGGGAATATAGAGAAATTCCATTACGAGAGCAACTGTTCTTCCCCCACACACCCCATGGAAAAAAGCGAGTACCTTGTAGACTATTAAGTTATGCCTGCCATCCTGTAGGGTAGTACCATCTGCATTCATCAGCTTCACAAAGGCCATTCCAAACGCCTTCTCATATTTATCTCGTGCTGCAGGAAAAGAAAAATTCTCTGCTGGAATAATCACTCTGAATCATACTCCTCTTTATGGAACAGACCTTATTTTACCAGCATTATGTAATGATACTATTAACAATAACTGTAATATAATTTGTTAATTAGATCTGTGACCTCAACAAACACTCTACTGCCTCAAGCTTAAAAGGTGGACAATTTCATCTCTGTTTTGGTTTTCAAGTACTTACATTCCTGTGATGAGCGATGACGGAAGGTGAACCTCAAATG
The DNA here is from genome assembly GCF_001447785.1 of Gekko japonicus. Classification (NCBI taxonomy): domain Eukaryota; kingdom Metazoa; phylum Chordata; class Lepidosauria; order Squamata; family Gekkonidae; genus Gekko; species Gekko japonicus. The sequence goes on along the minus strand of NW_015177022.1, from coordinate 749,507 downwards.
GCAGCGGCTGACCTCTTCTATTGCGATGGACACCTGTATGTCATACGGCAGCAAGAAATCATATGTGAATGACAGCCATTTACAAAACATGTGTGAAAATAAAACAAAAAACCCCGAGTGCTCATATTGTGTGAATTCACTGGATGTGAGTACGGGGGAGGAGGGACACAATTGCTGGTTGTGGTGCCTGGAATGAGTGCGGCATAGTGGTTTTGATGGTTACCATCTGGGAATTCCAGGCTCAAATTCCCACTCTGTCATGAAATTCACTGGGTAACTCTGAGCCAGTCACTCTGTCAACCTAATCTATATTATAGGGCTGTTGACCTTTAAATAACTACAGCCAAGAGCGTGGCTAAATCCAGATCTCTGAGTTTCTACCAAGAAGCATCTTCCATGACATCATTCTTTTCTCCCCTCTTTGTTTGAGAATAAATTATTGTAACTGCACAACAGTAATATTACTAGCCAACCTGAGAATAGCAATAAAAAGGCAGGATATAAATTGAATGTCATTTCCTAACCCCCCAAAAATGCAACACAAGGTTTAAGAAGCCCAAGTCAACAGTGAGAAGATTTGCATTTCTGCCACCATCAATGTGATTTGTGAACTGTACCTGCAAACCTGGCCATTATTCCAACACAACTTCAATTGCTTGTGGAAATATATACTAAGCTTGCTCGCAAATCATACACTAGAGATTAGCAATTTATATTTATGTGAATCTCAGATGCAGCATGATTTCCTGTTTTTAAATAAGGGATAATAAGGTATCCAAATTGGCTTGTCCAAAGCCATGATATTCATCACAGACTATAATGCTCAGAATGTAGGACAAACTTAATTTTTCCATTGCAAAGCTACTGAACATAAATGGAAAGAGAGACTTGATAAGAATTAATTTTCTATTATATTTAAGCAGGAAAGATGTTTGACCATTTTCATCTGCAACAAATCCATTATATAAGTGCTGTGCAAATTATAAGTCTGCAGATGGGTACGGTGAACGACAAGGACGTGATTCCTTACTTGTCCAACTGTATCCCGATTAAATTTGGGGCCTAAAATATGCCCACCCTATACCATTTATTATTCACTTAGCTTAATTTTGATCAAATTCTATTATCTCATTGAAGGATTTTCATTGTAGCAATTTCAGCTTGCACACAGTAAGAACTGGTGCATGTTCCTGGTTGCCATTCAGAAATATTATAAACCCCTACAAAGACTGATTCAAATATGTAAAGGCACACTAGAATTTCCACAGCCCATTACATGACCTGATGCACACTTCACTTAACCTTAAAATGTCCTATTTTTACACTTTTCTAGCAGTCAGAATGTCTTGGACTGTACATGCATCATCCAGTTTTTAGCTATCATGGCAGTAACACCTATCTGTACAAATATTTCATAGCTCTATAAAGATCCAACTTTCAGGCTTTTCTTCTGGCCAAAGGAATCCTGACTTACATGTGACCAAATATCATATTTCTAGCTAGTAGAGAAGTACCTTAATCGTGCTGATGAAGAAATAAACAAATATTGCATTGCCAGATTCTTCTTCTCATAATCCTGGTTTCCTGGACAATGTATTTACCAAATAACCCCATTCACACCACAGGGGAAATATGAACAATTCTGACACCACTGTTACTTAGTGAGTCCCAATGCACAATCTCACCTTTACAGTTTCATACCAGCATGGCTGCTTGACTTGATAGTAGACAACTGACTTGTATTCGGAGATACCTTCATAACCAGCCCCTGGATGGATAGCTTTCTTTGGACGACACATGAAAGGAAGGAAGGAAGGAAGGAAGGAAGGAAGGAAGGAAGGAAGGAAGGAAGGAAGGAAGGAAGGAAGGAAGGAGAAAAAGAGGAAAAGAAAAAGAACCAGACAAGATATTACAAATATTGCCAAACAAATCATGCTGGGAGGGAAAAAATGCTGCAGCTAAGATTTTGACTGGAGTGGGTCATAGGGACCACATCACTCCAATCTTGGTCCATTGATGCTGGCTTCCAATTTGTTTCTGGTGAATTCAAGGTGCACCTGTTGACATTTTGAAGTCCTACATTGTTTGGGACCAGCATATTTTAAGGACTGCTTACTCCCATATGAACCTACCCAACCACTGCTGTCATTTTCTAAGGGTTCAGGTACTTCTGCTTTCTGAAAGATGGGATGTGAATGTTATAAATAAATAAATAAAAAGAAACAAATAAAAGACCACTTTCAGCATGTGACAGCAATGTTTCACTATCATGAGTCATGAGCTGAAACATTTCAGGATTACCAAGAGTCTCCAAAGCACACAATGCCGAAATAAGAATTCTACATGATTCACTTGCTGAGGCTAGCACACTGACTACCATTTTAGTCATCAAGAATGCGACCTTGAAACTCATCAGTGCTGGCTCAACTAATGGAAAACTTTCAAGAATAATAAGCCAACTGGCTGGATGCAGTATTGATTCTCCCCAGCCTTAAGAGGTATAAGATGGGCCCACATCAGCACTGGAGGCTTTGATGGTCAGCCGCCTGTCCATCATGAGAATTCATGATAACTCCAGTTCAAAATTAAATAAACTCAGCTGTCATAGAAACTTAGAAATTGTGCTACCCCCCCCAACACCCCATCCTCAGCTGTAGCGCAGTATTCATATTCATAATTTCATTCTAGATTACCCAGAAAAAAATAAAGAGGTGAGCAACATCTACTTGAGCATAAGAACCTTCCCTGCTGAATAAGATTGAAAAGCCATCCAGGTCAACATTCAGTTCTCCAACACTCTTCCAGATTCCCCTGCAAAGCTTACAAACAGGGTACTATGCATTGTCTGCACCTAGCACCTCATACTCGAAGGTACATTGCCTCTGGACTCAGAGTTCCTTTTAGCAACACCTGTTGATAGGCCTCTCCTCCATGAATCTGTCCTATGTGTTTTAAAATCCAGCTAAACTAGTGGCTATCTTCCCATCTCATATAGCAAATGCTGTTAGTTAGCCATCCCTGTGTGAAAAATTACCTTCTTTTACTTAGCCATCTGCTCACTGGCGACTTCATTCAAGCTGCAAAGGAGGCCACTCATATACATACTTCAATATTTATTTCACACAATTGTCCCCAACCCCCTTCCCTACCTCTACAAGATTGCCATCTTCGTCATGGATGGACATGGTGACCTCTACATTCTTGGGAGTCTTCTTCTTCCCTTTGTCGAACTCTCCATGGACCAGGGTGACATAGATGTCATTTCGAACATCACCTGAAACAATGCAGATGATGATACTCTGTCCAAGTGGGACAGTTGGAATGCAGCACAAAAACAAAACTATTCAATGTTAGTTCCCAATCAGCTTTGCTCCAGAAATAGTTTTCCATCTACAAGACATTGACATAACATTTCTCATATATTATTAGCATATGGAACAAAGGCATGATAATGGGCTGAATGTAGGCCAATGAACTGAAGCACAATCCAAGCACAAACTGAAGATTCTTTCGTTGATAGTGATCATGGAACTGAATGGCCTACTCTGAGTAGGGTTCTACTCCCTCTGAGAGAGCAGGCTTGCATCCGGAGAAGGCTGCTTGATTGGGATGTATAGAGGGATACTCAGATTTCTGTGACCCTTCCTCATCAAGCAAGATCTGGCCACAGCATTACATGCTGTTCTCAGCTTCAGGCTTGATTACTGTAACACACTCTACATGGGGCTGCCCCCAAAGGCAGTTCTGAAACCTCAAAGTAGTCCAGAATACAGTAGCAGGTCTGTTAACAAAGGTGAACTACAGGCATCACAACAATCCTCCAGTGTTGAAGGATCTTCACTGTCTGTCTGCATCTGGTCCCAACTCAAGGTGCTGGTTTTAACCTATACATCCCTTTATGGTCTTAGGGATTCAAGAAATCACTTCCCCATGCACCATGGTGTCCAGAAACAGCATTATTCGCCTCAGGTTTTCCTTCGTGTCCCCCCTTGCCTTCTGCAGTGAGGTGGGTGGCCACAAGGGATATTGCCCTTTTCAGTGGCTGCCCTCCCACTCTCCCCCCATTTAACACTTTTGCTATATATTTTTGGCACCAAATCAAGACTCTTTCCATTTTGTTATTTTTAAACAAATCTGGCAGCATTTAACGGAGTGTTGAGTGATTTTTGGTTCATTCCTCTCTGCTTTTGTTTGTCTGTGCTTTGGATTTTAATGGTTGCTATCCCTTGGTGAATTATTGCTTCTGTACCACTGCTATTTTAAGATCTGTTTTAACATTTTTTTAAAAAATCAATGGAGATTTTTTTAAAAAATCAATGGAGATGTTACATCGTTTATCAATTTTATTTTGTTGTGAAGTGATTCGAGCTACTTGCATTGATAGGCGGCATACATAAATATTTGAAGATGGTCTTGTATGTATATTCACAAAAACTGGGGGCTTTTTAGCCAGCCTGTATTTGTCTTTGCCAGCAAACCCCCTCCCCCTCAAGTCTTCCCTTGGTGCTTGAAACTCTGGCAAACTGAAGGGAAGAAATTCCGTAGCTGGGCCACCACCACAAACAAGCCCAGTCTTTTGCTGTCACACACCTTACTTCCAAAGGTGGCGATATACCAAGCAGGGCCTTGTTTGCAGAAACTACACGAGTCTCTTGTCGATGGGGACTCAGGAGAGGCGACATGAGATGCTACACATCCTCCTTGCCAAAGGGACCAGGTACTTGGCTCTGCAAGCTGGCTGACAGATTTCTGGATGCCCATCCATGGTGCTTTACAGCAGTGGTCTTCAAGCAGGTTGGGACCATCAATTGAGTCACAGAGTGCCTTTGGCAGGCCATGACCCCCTACAGAGTTGCCATTTGTTTACTACCTCATGGTAAAACCTGCTGTTAGTGCAATTGCACAAAGATCAAGGGAGTAATGCCTCCTATCTCTCTAGGCATATGTGTTGAAAGGAGCAGCAGGCAAAGTCACTCCAAGGTGGAGAGGCTTCACCACTCTTACCCTTGGCTTGTTCCTCACTATGTTTCACCTTTGGGTCTGGGTCTATAAAGGCTGAGCACCACTGCTTTAGACTATCCCCTGAACTGTGAAAATGATCCTTGTATTCCTTCCTTCCATTGCCCAGACATCAATCTGTAAGAAGCTCTCAGGAGTCTTAAACAAGAGAAGCCTGGGTTCAAATCCCAGCTCAGCCACAAAGGATGCTGGCTGATTTCAGGACTAATTGCCATATTCCAGTTCCCTACCTTCCTGGGTGGTAGTGAGGATAAATCAGGGAGAAAAACTGTCCACTGCCCTAAGCTCCCTGGAAGAAGGGAAGAATAAAAATACAGCACAAAGAAACCAGACAAACATTAAGAGTCGTTCCTATTAACAACAAAGTACACACCGGGAAGAATAATCTCTGGGAATCCCATTTTGCGGGCCACAGCTGTCGATCTGTCAACAAGATGTGAAAAGTCCTTCTGAACCTGAGCTAAATCACCAGGAAGTAGCTTTAGTGAAACCCAGAGGCCTGAAGGAGAACAAAGGGGGGGGGGGATGTGACATTAATACTATTGAAGAAGACAGTACAAAACTATTTTCCCCTGGATGTCCCCCACCCCCACGCGCCTCAGGCATAATGCTGTTTTTGTTTGATAACTTTACATTGATACAACACACATAAAAGAACAGGAGCTCAATTTGGCTTGTTTTCCAGGAACTGATGCTGCTTTAAGGACAGAACTATCTGGCTTATCCTTTGTACTTCATATGACGTGAGAAGGGGCTATGGCCTACGGGTACAGCACACTCTTCACATGCCAAAGGCAACAGTATTAATCCTTTACTAGGAAACCAGATTCTGGGAAAGACCCTTCCCTGCTGAGAACCCTGTTTGGTACACACAAGGTCCAGGATCCAACCCCCTGCTATCTCCAGTTAAAAGATCTCAAGTAAGAAATGTCAGGAAACACTCTCTTTCTCTGCTTCACACCGTGAAGAGCCTCTGCCAATCAGAGTAGCCAAGATGGACTAATGACCTGACTCTTTTTAAGGCAGCTACACATATAAAGAATAGATATTACCCCACTCAACACCCCCCCCAAGAGTTACATTCACATTAGGCTTTGTTCTTCGTCTCACATCAGCCGACTAACTCAACCAGTGGTTTCAAGGAGAATTTGAAGAAGTTGTCAACAAAAGAGGAACCGTGCCGACTAATGTTTCAGGATCAACATGTGGGTTTGCGGAAGTATGTTAACATGGAAGGGAATGAGTTTAAATGACACAGTGTTCTTTTGATCTGAGAAAGGGAGCAGGATTTTGGCTTAAGCTTCTGTCAACTTCCTTGTGAGAGGCATTGTGCCAGCACTCAAAAAAATAATATATATTTTGAATCTCTAGTATCAGAGTTCAAACCCCAACATAGCATAGGCACGTCCACCCGCTCCCAACCCTGACCAGCCTCACTTGAATTTTAAGTTACAGCAAATCATGGCTTTGATCTTCACCATCGCCAAAGCAGTCATCTGCTCCGAAATGCTCAGTTTTCAAAGTAATGCGAATGGAATGCTTTTGAAAGAATAGCTTGTTTCTTTGACAATGAATCACTGCTTTGAAATAAAGCAGCAGCAGATAGAAAATTATTCTTGACAGAGCAGTGGGCAGCTCCTCACCACTTTGTGCAGAAGCACAGAGGTGAAATGAGTGAGAGTCCCACGCGGTCCGGTGGTAGAAAAGAGTAAGAGTCCAGTAGCACCTTAAGGACTAGCAACATTTGTAGCATGGTATGAGCTTTCATGAGTCACTGAGTGAGCAGGCAGTTTAACATGGCTACCCATCTTGAAGCGGTCTAGCAGTTAGTGTCAGATAAAGATGAGGGAGACTCAGGTTCAAATCCCCACACTGCCGTGAAGCTCCCTAGGTGACCTGGGAACAGAAACCTTTCTCAGCCAAACTACCTCACAGGTTTGCTGCAAGGAAAAAACAGAGGAAAGGAGGATCATGTTGTTGTTTTTTATTTTTAGTTTTTCTAAGTTTTTTTTAAGGAAGGGAGGGATAAAAATGTGATCAACAAATGCCTCATGTTACTTCACAGATGTGGCCCCAAAAGCATTGTTTTCTCAAGTGGGCTATGGAATTGTTCAGGTTGGCCCTAACCTCACCTAGTTTCAGGTTCAAATCCTTACTCTATCTTGAAGCTTACTGGGTGTTTTGGAGGCCAATCATTACCGCTCAACTTCACTTTGCCTCACAGCGCTGTTGTGAAAAGTAAAGGGAGGGAAGTGTCAATGGATGCCATTTTATATTCCTTGGAGAGGTGGTGGGATTAAAAAATTGACAAAATATGTCAAATTGAAAGCAAGCCCAAATGTCTGGCCATGCCTCCAAAGTGTCCAACAATGCTTAATTCTTGGAAGTTACACTTGATTTGTTGTCCTGTGAGATTTGCCTTTGGAGTCTTTTCTTGGCCACTACCAGTAGGTTGCAATTATACCCAAATCATGATTAGGTTTGATGTGGTGGGACTCATTTGATACTGCCCTATCCTTAAAAAGTACCTGACAACTCTTGCTCAGAGGGGAAAATCCACAGCTATTCTCCTTTAGCTTATGATTTCCTTTTCAAAATGCCCTTTAAAAATTTCTTATCATATGAACCTATGAATGTACGACGTTGCCATTGGTCCATCTAACTCAGTATCGTCTGTCCTGACTGGTGGTGACTCTCCAAGCAAAGACAGGTTATTTCAAAACACCTGAGATCCTTTTATAGGCGATGCCAGGGACTGAACTTGGGACTTTCTGCAGGCCAGACAGGTGCTCTGTCACTCTGAGCTGCAGCCTCTCTCATTTATTAGATACACAGCCTATCCAAAGAGCTCGAAATGCCAACAGACACAGGAGGGAGTTTCCCACCCTTGTTATCAATAGCAGTAAGTTGAGGCAAACAAGCAACATTTGCATCTGTCTCCAGCACAGCAGCAGCCAGTATAAGACACACTCCAATGATCTTGATTGTTGTTGAACCATCCTAAGCAATTAATTTGCTTGCTAACAAATGGACTCTCTCATTCCTTCCCTCTGTCAAAGTCCCTTCCCACTTTGGAAGGTTTAAACAGTCTTCTCCTCTGATGTGTGTACCTTGCCCTTTGTGATTCACTTCCTTTGCAGCAATGACTTTGTTGAAAACCGACGTCAGGGGCTCATTTTCTCCAATCACGTGCGATGTTATTAAGGGTGCCATGATCAACTGCCTCTGTCTGATGTATGTTTCCATGGCAATCCTGCCAACCAGAGAAACAGAAGTGAACTTCCAATCAGTCAGTATCTTCAATCTCAATCTCATAGTTAAACACAAGGCCTGGTCTACCCGTTCTCACATAAAGCCTAACTTGGTATAAAGAGGAGGCTGGAAGGCACCAGCCTGGGTCTGAATTACGGTAATAAGTGAGAGTTCCGGAGCCTTCCATGCATCCATAGTGAATGAGAGCAGGAAGGTGATTCTTAATTTGAAGAAGAGTCTCTCAAATGGCAGGAACAGAGCATGTAGAATATGCAGAGATGTGAAGGTCCAGGAAAACAAAGGTTCAGAGAGAATATACCACTGAATGCTAGTTGCTGGGGAGGCCATTTGCCTTCAGGCCTTGCTTCTGGACTTCCTGGAAGCATTTAGCTAGGCACTGTGGGAAACATTGACCTATACCCAGCCACTTTCCAAAAACATAAAGGCCCTTAAATTTTCTTAAGAGAGGGTGGCAACTTCCCCAATCCCAATTTCTGTTCCTGAGCATTCACTGACCTCCAGAAACAATATTTTCTCAACTGTCAGACTGAACATGGGCCAGAATGCTGATGGATGATGAATTTGATCTACCAAGAGGACTTTCCTTACGTTCTTACATTTGCACAGTTCTGATCATTTTGCATTGCTTATTTTACTTCTTTTCATTAAGGAGGCAGAGCCATACACCCACTTTCCTTTCCATTTTCAGAAATGACACCAGCGCCCACACATTCAAGCCTACTTTTGCTCCTACAAAAAAACTGCTTTTCTTTGTTTTGTTTTTCTCAGAAAAAAATTACACAGACCCTGTCAAGACTCTGTACCCAATACCAATGGGCCAAAGTAGCCAGAATGTAAAATACTTACTGCTGAAAGGGAATGAAGTGTTGCTTTTCTTCATCGTCCACCTTCCCATGGATGATGTCTGTTATGTCCATCACTAGGGAGTAGACAGGTTTTTGCCAGTCATAGAGATAAGGACCAAAAGAAAAGTTAGCCTACTGAAGCCAAAATGGGAGAAGAATCAAAGCCACTTGAATGATGAACGTTAACCATATAAATGGTCCAAAGAGTTTGTGATCTGCACAGCCAAGCAAAATCTACTAGCCATCCTGGTGTCCTGAACAAAGAGCTATCAGCTTGCTGTATACAACCATTTGCGCACAGAAGGCACACAGAATTTTTCTGCCTTCCGCTCAGAGGAGCTGCTCTTGCAGAAGGGGGAGCAGGAGCAATTTCATCCCCTCAGCACAGTTCTACCCCCCAACCCATGACTATTCCTCTGCGCAGGCACAGAGGCCTGGGAATCATCTTTCCAGGGACTGGAAGAGGCTACAAGAATGCAGAGGAACACAGGGGAAACTCTCTGTTCTGTCCATGGATGGTTGGATGAGAGGCCTTCAGTTCTGTTGCCTGCTTAGAACTCTTGTAACAAGGAGATTTTAAAAACACACTGCAGGCTATAATGTGTGGAAGTAGTCTGCACCTGGGTCATTAGTTTTTCAGGCCTGCCCCAAGCCCTGTGTGAGAGAGAAGCATAGCTGTCCAGGATTAACTGCAGCTCACTGAGGACAGGTTTGAACTGGGAGCTGTGAGTGGCAATCTTCCAGGAGGGGATACGGCTCAGTGGTAGAGAATCTGCTTTGCGTGCAGAAGATCCAGTCCCCGGCATCTCCAGTTTTAGAAGGATCAGTTAGACAGTGATGTGAAACACTTCCGCCAGTGATCCTAGAGAGCTGCTGCCAGGCAGAGTGGGCAATACTAACCTGGAGAGGCCAGTGGGCTGACTCCCTATAAGACAGCATCACGTATAGAATGTATCTGACACACTGGTGCTGATCTAGACATCAGCATTCACCAGCAAAAAAAGAGAAGCCCTTCAAAGGGAAGACTCCGGCACGAAACTTCTGAATTGGAATGCAGGACGTAATCCCCCCAAGACTTAAAACACTAGGGGTTCCTTAGTCATTTCAGAGGAAATTACATCATCACAGATTGATGCTACTGGAAATGGTCTCTGTACTGTACTCCCTCCATTTTGTAGCCCTCTGACACTGCAGTCTGCAACATCTAATCTTTATAATCTCTTGTGTTTGCCAAGTAAGGCCTCTCATCCAACAAAGTGGTCTCTAGTTCATGGACGCATTTATTTATTTAATTTTATATCCTGCCCTCCCCGCCGAACCAGGCTCAGGATGGCTTACATAATATTATAACAAGATAAAAAATTAATAAAATTGCAATAGAATAGGTCTAAAACAATACATAAAGTGCTAGCGCAATATAACGATGGTGGGCGTCCAACAGTCAGCTAGCAACAGGGTCTGGGTTGTATCAGTGGAGCACAGGCTATTCAGCTGGTATGATATTGATGTTAGTTGAAGTACTATTGTTACTATTGGGGCCAGGGACTCAGGTAGATGTATGCGGCTCCCTAATCGAAGGCCTGGTGGAAGAGCTCCCTTTTACAGGCCCTGTGGAATTGCAAAAGGTCCCGCAGGGGCCTGATGTCTTCTGGGAGCTCATTCCACCAGTATGGAGCTGCCACTCCTGGTCCTGGTCCTTGTCACAGCTAGCCTGGCTTCTCTGGGGCCTGGAAGAGCTGAGTGATTTTGGGACCCCAATCATAGTGCTCTCTGGGGAACATGTGGGGGAAAGGCGGTCTCTTAGTTAGGTAGGCCCCTGACCATAAAGGGCTTTGAAGGTAAGTACCAACACCTTGAACCGAATTCAATACGCTATAGGCAGCAAGTGCAGTACTTTTAGCGCAGACTGGATGTGTTACCGCATGGGGAGACCCAGCAACAGCCTGGCCGCCACATTCTGCACCAGTTGCAGCTTCCGAATTTGGGACAAGGGCAGCCCCATGTAGAGGGCATTACAGTAATCCAATCTTGAGGTGATCATTGCGTGGATCACTGATGCCAGGTCATTGCGTTCAAGGAAGGGAATCAATTGCCTTATCAGCTGAAGATGATAAAAGGCTGACTTCACAGTGGCTTGGGCCTCCATCGTAAAGGAGGCAATCCAAGAGCACTCCCAAACTCCTAACCTCTGGCGCTGGCACCAGCGGTGCCCCATCGAAGGTCGGGAGTGGGATCCCTACCCTCAGGTCACTCCGACTCAGGCATAGGACCTCCGTCTTCACTGGATTCAATTTCAGTCGACTCAGTCTAAGCCATCCAGCCATGGCTTGCAACACCAGGTCCAGATCTTCTGGACTGGAGTCTGACTGGCTGCCCAGTCATCCGCATATTGGTGACATCCCAACCCATGCCTCCGGGCAATCTGGGCAAGTTAAATAACATCGGGGAAAGCACCGCACCTTGGGGCACACCACAAACTAGCAGGTGCCTTTGGGACAGCTGTTCCCCTATGGCCACCCTGTGTCCCCGCCCCTGAAGGAATGAGGAAAGCCATTGCAAGGCTCACAACACTGGATTCCAGTGTTGGCAAGGTGGTGGATCAGTAGTTAGTGGTTGACCACACTGAACGCCACCGACAGGTCTAACAACAGCAACACCGCCAAACCGCCTTGATCCAGATGCCTCCGAAGTTTGTCCATGAGGGCGACCAGAGCTTGTTAGTCTTTAAGGTGGCACGAGACTCCCATTTTTACCATTCACTGTCCAGCTTTTATTAAACTTTTGACAATTTCAGTTAGGGTTGCCAAGTGTACTTACCCTTGCCGGCGGGGGAGCCTTGCCGGTCTCCGGGAGCTCTCCCAGGACGTGCGTGCACGCGCGCGAAGCACATACACACCACCAGCATGTCACAGGAAGTGACGTGCTACGTCGCTCACGTTGGGGGCGTGGCCCAGATCATCGGGGGGGAACCATATGGTTTTCCCCCGACAATCTGGGCCACGCCCCCAATGTGAGTGATGTGGCTGCGTCACCTCTGGTGACGCAGCTTTGGGGGGGGCGGAGTTCCCCCAGGGGCCCGATTCCACCGCGGCGGAAATCAGGCCTCCAAAGCGGGGGTTTCCCCGCCCCCACTTGGCAGCCCTAATTTCAGTACTGTTTCAGTATTAAACTTTTGACAGTTTCAGTACAGTAGCTGGGAAAAGGGCCTCTTGAAAGGAATATGAAAATCTGCTCTGACACAGCAGGAAAGCCACATTATCCTGCAAGCCCCACAGGTCTTGGTCCTGCAGGTTTCAGATCAAAAGCCCACATGGTGAGGAGCAGCCAAAGTAATTATGCTAGCCCCCTCCCTCGAGTCACTCTGCACTAGTAACTTTCACCTTCCTTTTACAGATAAGGAGCCAGCACAGCTGAGACTGTACGTACAGAGAAAGTGAAGCAACCAACCTTGTATTGGATCAATTAACTATCAGATCAACAGAGGCCAGCTTTCATGTTACCCAGAACTCTTCTCTGGGAAGAGGCATTCAAAGCCAGCCACCACCAGTAGAATATAATGTTCCATCTCTGGCCTGCTGTTGATCACATGGGGTAAAGGGGAAGGGGTTGACTGAGATTTATAAAATTATGAGCAATGAATGTTCAGTGAAGAGGGGAACATTATACTGTGTCATTCAGACAACAAGGGACTCCATTACACATTACACACATCTTACCAGCCACTCCGAAAGGTCTCCGGAGTCCACAGGTATGCTTCTTGCCTTCTTTAAGCTCCATGTGGCCCACTCTCACAATCTGACACACCAGGCTGATTCTAGGTCGGATCAAGTCAGAACTGCTGAGGTCCTAGACGAACAATAAGATCCAGCATAGAAGTAATTAAGAGTCAGTTAGTTTGTCAGTCATTAAGAGTCAAATCACATCATTCCGATTTGTGAAACAGACCTTGGCCCACCAGTCCCTATGTTCTGACAGCTTTTGAACATATGGAGCTATTTCCGTTGGGCCGTCAGCCCAGTATTTGCCCAAGGTCTACTCTGACTGGCAGCAGCTCTCCCACGTTTCAAGCTATCCAATTAATTTGTCACTCTCACGCTATTTTTGTAACAGTAAAGCAAGGTTCCTTTTTAGCTCGAGAGGCCTGGTATTGAGCCTGGGATTTTCTGCATGCAAAGCTCAGGGTTGTGAATAACTCCCCACAGCTATCACAACATTACAAAGTTGTGTGACAAGAGCTATGCATGCATTCAATGCATTCAATATTGGTCCACTAAGAGTTCTGTAAAAAATCTAGTGGGGCCATCTGATCTGTCAGTGCTGCAAGAGGGGTAGTGAGGTTCCTCCCAGGCCAAAAAGAAATTGTGACTGAGTGTGAATTTGAACACAGAGCTGTCTCATCCATCTTCAGCACTACCAATTATACAGCACTATCTCTTGAGCTCACTTGGGCCCCAAGTCACATGATGCACAGGTCTGCCTAACTGTTATCAAAACAGCTTGAAAGTGACAAATTAAGTTTCCTTGGCTGGTGAGCCAAAATCCAATTCCATATCTGTAAGACAGGATTGGCAATATCATAGTTATAAGGAAGTAAAGTGTATTTTGTATGCATGGTTGTTTTTTTTTCATGCAAACACATTGAAAACTCATAGGTCAAATGTAATAGCAAGCCACAGATTCCTACTGTGTGAACAAGCCTGGATGATGCTTAGGCCTGCATGCTTCCTTCCCTTGTGCATGACCAACTATGTTACTTTACAACTAGTTATCATTTCCAGCCAGAGTTCGAAACCCTGGTTAGCAAGGAAAGCAGAAAACAGTTTTCCAGTTCAGATGCAACACGAACCATCTGAACTGGCAAACTATGGTTTGATGAAGAAAAAAAGGAAATATTGATGCAAAAAAAAAAAGGAAAATAAGGAAAAATTCATTCTGTGGTTGTGGTCAAGGGGAAAAGGGAGCAAGCAAGACTGAGGATCCCCCAACAATATATTTACACTGTTGCAAGACATGGGTTGCCATTACCTGGAAACCAAACCTACAAAAAAAGTAAAGGTTCCCTTGCTCGAAAGCCAGTCGAGTCCGACTCTAGGGTATCGGTGCTCATCTCCGTTTCAAAGCCGAAGAGCCAGCGCTGTCCGAAGACGTTTCCGTGGTCATGTGGCCGGCATGACTAAACACCAAGGCGCACGGAATGCTGTTACCTTCCCACCGAACTGGTACCTATTTATCTACTTGCAATTTCTTGCTTTCTTGCTTTCCCATTCTAAATAATGTTATGCCGTTAACATGATGTTTTGCTACAAAGTGCAAAAAAAGACACACACAGACAGGTCCCTGTCTGCATTTAAAATTTCAATGGGCAGGAAGCGGGACACAGGTAATGAGGCTTTAAGGATTTCAGGTTTACAGCCTAGTGAATAACATTTCACTTTTTCTTCTCTCCCTCTGAAGAGGATGGAAAAAAGATTATACAGGAAGGAACAACCCCAAGCAGAAGACAAGACCAAGGTGCTTGGATATAGCACACCACAACCTTCTACAGTCTCCTTCTGCTGCAAAACTTTCCAGCAACTACGCAGGAAATGAGTGTGAATAATTAACCACCCCATCACTAAAGACTGTTTAATGACTGCATCATCCTTGCGTCCAGTGCAAACATGCCACACAGGGGAAAGTTGAGCAGTTATTTTCAGTTTCGGCCCCGAGGGTACAAGAGAGCTAACAATATGTTGCTTTTAAAACAGCATGCACAAAATCTCCCAGCTACTTAATCAGACCCTCCAAGGAATCAAGAAATGGAAATTTTCAATTATATTCCAATTTAGACTTTGAAAAATCTCCAGGCTCTCTAACCTAAGAGTTACTATAAAGGTCCATGTCTGGCCATGATGCTTGAATGCATATGTAAACTGGTTTGATCAGCAGACTAGCAAAAAGGATCAAAGACTTCTAACTGAATGTTCAGTGCCTTCATAAAAAACCCCCCTCAAGTTTCCCAGCATTCCTTGAGCAAAGTCCTGACAGGTAAATGAGAGTCAGATTAAAAGGCTGAAATGCAGCCTTCTCTCCTTTTAAAGTGCCACCTGTTTTTCTAACAAAGATTCAACACAGCCTTTTTGCAACAGTAAAACAATTATAAAAACAATCAATTTTTTTAAAAAGCCTATAGCACACTTCAGCATATTTAGAAAAAAATTCTAATATCCTTTCCTTGCCATCAACGGCCACCCATGATGGCTTGCACAAACATCAATTAAACATAAGAGAAACAGATAAAAATACACAGTCCCTGTCATCAATAGATAAAATAATCACAAAAATGACTCCGACTACCATTATGCAGGAATCTGCCTTATAATGAATCAGACCATTGGTCCATTAAGGCCAGTACTGTCTACTCAAACTGGTGATGGCTCTCCGGGGTCTCCAGTAGAGGACTTGCACATCACTTACTGCCTTTTAACTAAAGATGTTGGAGTTGAACCTGGGACCTTCTGCAGGCCAATCAGGTGATCTGTCACTGAGCCACTCCCCCCTCCCCCGACTAACCAAGAGTCGTTTTTAAAAGTACTGTCTTGCAAGCTTTTCTAAAAGCAGCAAGGTCAGATATGCTTGTGGTACCAAGGTCATCCCACAAATTTGGGGTGAGTAGAGGAGGAAGCAGAGGAGGAAGAGGAAGAAGAACTGGATTTATAGCACACCCTTCACTTGGAATCTCAGAGCAGCTCACAATCTTCTTCCCTTCCTCTCCCCACAACAGACACCCTGTGAGGTAGGTGGGGCTGAGAGAGCTCTGAAAGAACGGCTTGTGAGAGGACTGTGATTGACCCAAGATCACCCAGCGGGTTGCATGTGGAGAGGTGGGAAATCAAACCCTGTTCTCCAAATTAGAGTCTACCGCTCTTAACCACTGCAACAAATTGGAAAAAGCCCAGGAACAGGCAGTTGCTGTTTTCATGACCATGAGAGATGTCATCACAACTAAATATTGAAATGCAATGCAAAATAAAACCGAAGTAAGACAGAACTATAAAAGAGGCAAAAGGAAAATCAACTATCAAGTGCACAAACAGGAGAGATTTTGCCCAGGGGCAAAAAGCTGTCAAAAAATGCGGGTGCCAGGAAAGCATTAGGGATGAAATTTCCACAATCCAGAAACTTTGTTGTTTAAAAAGACCTGGGTGTATTTCTCTTTTTCCTGAAGTAGCATACAACCTTGGCTAAGTAAGCTTTGGTCAACTGCATTTCAGGTTTCTAGGTGTGGTGCAATCTGCAAAATTAATAACTAACAGTCCTCACCCGGCGTGTTGAAAATGAAACTGACGAAGACTTCAAACACATTTTGATCAACTTAATTTAACCCAAGGCCTGACTTAAATGACCGTGGAAGGTAAATATAAGTAGATTTCACCCATGAGATCTTTTACATGCTCAGAATCTTGTTTAAATTGGACTCTCATTTGCTTCATGTGAAGTTTTAGCATGCCAGAGATCCACAGGCCAGGCAGGCTTTGCGTTGGTGTGTTAATGAGTACACAGTTTAAGTGAGACTCTGAGGGTGTGCATGTTTGGCGTGGGTAAGTTCTTTTCCCCCACCAAGGCTATCCTTAGAACAGGCCTAAGAGCGCTCATCCAATGTATTGCAGATGAAATCGACCAAAGGTTTCAGTGGCTAAGTCAGCCTTGGTCATTTTCATATTCAATATCCAAATTGAGCACTCTTAGTATGTGGGTTTGGAGCAGTCCAGCCCAAAGACATGGAGCTCAGGAGCCTAAAACATAAACTGGCCACTGCTCTTTCAGCTAGAAGATGCAGGCCCCTTTGGGATTTAAAGAACAGGTTAGGACGTTCCCCCCCC
This sequence comes from Gekko japonicus, assembly GCF_001447785.1. Classification (NCBI taxonomy): domain Eukaryota; kingdom Metazoa; phylum Chordata; class Lepidosauria; order Squamata; family Gekkonidae; genus Gekko; species Gekko japonicus. The sequence goes on along the minus strand of NW_015177022.1, from coordinate 732,508 downwards.
CCCCCCGCTTAAGCAGCCACTTTTTTAAAAAAGGGCTCAGGGTTATGTCATCCTTACCATCTCCTATTTGTTCTTAGGTAAGATAACTACAGACAACTGTGGACCAGACTGCCTGAACATCTTGGCCAGCTGGCCGCAATTAAGTAAGTGACTGCATGTCAAAGTAACCTTTTTACTTTGCCAAGCGACATGTCCAAGGCATCTCTCTTGCCAAAGCATTGTGTGGACTAAGTGGTGTAACAACCAGTCAAATAGACCTTTGGGTCACTGCAGGAAGATCACGGGTGCTATTCACCCCAGAAGCAATAAAACAATCATTAGGAACAATTAGAACACCAGCTGGTTGGAGGAGGGATGGAATTTCAGAGAAGGACTTACTGTAAAGACAGCCTGGAGATTGTTCAGCTTCTCAATTTCCTTGGGCATTCCGGTGCTCCCCCAACGAACCAGGTAGTTTTCACTACAAGAAACAAACATCAGCACATTTCTGGTTTTTGTGTGTGTCCTTTATGCTGCCCAATCCCACACATGGTTTATTCAGACATACCACAGATTTCAATAGAAAGGAAGCCTTTGGCAGCGATCAAGTTATTTTGCCCAGTGGAACAATGCACCAAGGCAGAGACTGTGAAAGAAAGCTTCAGGTGCTTTTGGTAACATTTCATACAAAGAAAACCAGGAAGCACTGCCACTCACAGGTTTCAAGGACTGCCTGTTAAAAACAGCAACACTGTGAGCCAGGGAAAGGCATCCACCTCAGGTGGCAGATTTGGGCCAACATCAAAGGCAGAAAAGTGAAAGACAGAAACCTGACCTGTGAAGGCACAATACACTGGGAAGTTCTCTTATGCAGGCTTCTCTGGCACAACTGAGACCTGCACATCATTGAAGGGGGGGGCACCATTTGTGTTCAGGCTGCTGGTTTTGATCTCAGTGGTTTAGGGCCAGAATACTTGAAGACCACTTTCTCCAATCTGCCTGGAGACTGAAATCATCTGGGGAGGACCTGCTTTGTGTACTGCCACCACCAGAGGTTCAGTGGGTAGTAACATGTGACTTAGACCTTTTTTGCTGAAGGCACCAAGGTTATGTTACACCCTCCTTTCAAGAAGCATATTTGTTTCTTTCAAGAAGGCTGCTAAAATGAGTGTGTTTGATCGAGCTTTCAGCTTACCTTAAGATGCACACTGTGTGTTCCCCCCCCCAAGCATTACTGTATCCCACAACTGTTAAACAGGCATTTGTATCTTTATTCTTTGTGCTATATTATATCAGAATTTATTATTTAGATGATTGGGAGCTGCCTGCAGGATGCCGTGTGCCAAAAGAACAAAGTTCCAGTACAGTAGGACTAAAGACCAACAACATTTTTCAGAGTATAAACTTTGGCATAGTGGTTAAGAGCGGCAGACTCTAATCTAGAGAACCAGGTTTGATTCCCCACTCCTCCACATACAGCCAGCTGGGTGAACGCGGGTCAGTCACAGTTCTCTCAGAGCTGTTCTCTCAAGCGCAGTTCTCTCAGAGTTCTCTCAGCCCCACCTACCTCACAGGGTGTCTGTTGGGGGGAGAGGAAGGGAAGGTGATTGTAAGCCACTCTGAGACTCCAAGTGAAGGGCGGGGCATAAATCCAATCTCTTCTTCTTCTTCTGTCAGTCTAAGCTCAGTTTGTGAGCTTTATTGGTCTCTAACGTGCTACTGGACCCGAATTTTGTTCTGCTGCTACAGACTAACATGGCTACCCACTTGAAACTATGTGCCAGAGGTGAAACAGAGGCATTAACTAAGGGGTTGCAGGTTGAAAGGGGTCTCTCTCTTTTTGTCTCATATACTCTTTCAGCAGTTACGCACCTAATGAATAAGGACTGGTCGGGATCATAAAGGCTCATGAGTAGTTCCGCATCCTCACCAATGTTGCAGACAAAATTCTTGACGTTGACATACAGACTGTAGGTGTGGGTGCTGTTGAAGATAGACTGTCCCCGCAGGCCTAAATCTTGCTGAAGAGACTGTTGGGATGACATAACAAAAGAAGACAGGGGGAAACAACACACAAGCAAACCATTAGGAAGAACGCAGGCCTCAAAAAGACAATCTGTTCTAAAAACAATCCATTCAGAGCATTTTAGCTTGAATAAATGCTACGCAGAAACTGGAAGGCAGATAGATGCCAAGAACACTATTCCAGAGGAAGGGGTAGCTATCATGAACCCCCCTTCCCCCACATTTTTAGACAGACCCAACTGAACCTCCAAGCTTGTGATTTGCTTAATGAAATGTTAGCTAGCATAGTGAGGTGGTATGTCAGACTACAACTGGGGAGATCTGGGTTCAAATCCACACTCATCCATGAAGGTTCACTGGGTGAATTTGGGGCAGTCACTGTCTCTAACCTACCTTATAGGGTCATTGTAGAGATAAAATGACCACCAGTGGAAAAACTTTTTCCAAACACACAGTTTGCAGGCCTGTGTATGTCCTCTCTTTTTAAGCTTGAGCAATAACAGTAGCAGCAACCTTTGCAATAAGACACGATGGATTGACTGACCTGAAAGTATATTTCTTTAAAAACCACTGAATGAATACAAAGGTAATAACAGCCAGTGTAGCAGAGGGATTAAGAGTAGGATCTGGGTTCAAATCTCAGCTCAGCCATGTACTTAACACGTTGTTTCAGGCAAGCCTCAGTTCCTCAGTCTAACCACTAACTCCACTGGAAATATCGGGATGAGGATATTGGCCTCCCTTAGAAGAGAGGACAATGTCCACAACATGGGTGTGTGCGGGGGCTGATATACTTTACCCAGGCTTCATAGAGCAGAGGTCGCCTGGGATGAACTGCAAGCCTGTTAACATGCTATGGTATATTTATGTAATTCCAGAAATAAAGCATAAATATTTCTGATGGGAACTTCTAGCATAATGGAATAGAATGTTTTGAGCATATCATCATCACCACCTTCTTCTATTGTTATTAGAAACAGCAGACAAACACCATTTATATTGCATTAAGTTGCTTTTTTAAAAGGATGACCATGTATCCTTATGCTTATCAACACTTCAGTGCCTTTCAGTGTTAATTCATATTGGAAACTCTAGTGTACCAGATTTTGTACAAATGGACCCCTTTGAGTCCTTCCCACCCAGGTCAAACTAGACTTAACTGTTTCAGTTTAAAGAGCAGCTGTGGGTGGTTGTGGGAAGAGATTCAAACTAGGGCTATGGGTGATGGGGTAGTAAATACAGTAGAAAATAGAGTCAGGAAACATGACGATTTTGACAGGCTGGAAAACTGGGTTAACAAATAAAATGAATTTCAATAGGGATAAATGTAAAGTTCTGCATTTAGGTAGGACAAATCAAATGCATAATTATAGGATGGGGGAGACTTGTCTTGGCAGTAGTATGTGCGAAAAGGATCTAGGGGTCTTAGTAGACCACACATTGAACATGAGTCAGCAGTGTGATGTGGTAGCTAAAAAGACAAATGCCATTTTGGGCTGTATCAATAATAGTATAGTGTCCAGATCACATGATGTGATGGAAACGCTTTGCTCTGCGCTGGTTAGACCTCACCCAGAGAATTATGTTCACTTTTGGGAACCACAGTTTAAGAAGGATATAGACAAGCTGGAATGTGTCCAGAGGAGGGCAACGAAGATGGTGAGGAGTCTGGGGACCAAGTCCTATAAGGAAAGGTTGAAGGAGTCAGATATGTTTAGCCTGGAGAGGAGATGACTGAGAGGTGATATAGCCATCTTCAAATACTTGAAGGACTGTCATACAGAGGATGGTGCAGAGTTGTTTTCTGTTGCCCCAGAAGGTCAGACCAGAAGCAATAGGTTGAAATTAATCAAGAGTTTTTGTCTAAACATTAGGAAGAACTTCCTGATAGAGAGGTTCCTCAGTAGAACAGGTTTCCTCGGGAGGTGGTGGGCTCTCCTTCTTTGGAGGTTTTCAAACAGAGGCTAGATGGCCATCTTACAGCAATGCTGATTCTGTGAACTCAGGCAGATCATGAGAAGGAGGGCAGAAAGGGATGTATTGGTGCTTAGTTTCTTAAACACCCAGAGAAATGCTGATCGCCACTTTGGGGTCAGGCAGCAATTTTTCTCCAGGCCAGTTTGGCCAGTGATCCTGGAAGGTTTTTGCTATCTTCTGGGCATGGAGCAGGGGTCACTGGATGTGTGTGTGTGTGGGGGGGAGTTGGACTAGACAACCCTGGAGGTCCCTTCCAACTCTATGATTCTGTGATTCTACCCACAGGCCATTTCCCCATCCTCAAATTACTCAGAACACATACCTTACACCTACTTGATACTTTCTCCCCTTCACCATCCTTTCTCTCCCCAAATAGCAGATATTTGTCTGAGGCCAGTGGGAGATAACAGGCTCAATAACAACTACCAGGGCAGCCTACTGAGAAAGTGGACAAAATGGCACTGGGGGGTTAAGTTCTTCCCTCCTCCTGAGCCACAGTCCCAATCCAAATCAAGCCCACCTGTGGTGGCTAAGAACACTGGAAAACAAAGCAGAGGGGTTTCCCCCCCCATGGCTTTCCTGACATCAAGTTTAAGCTTGACCCTTAGGTCAGAGTCAATTTCCATTCTGGCTAAACAAACAGTTGTGAATTGACCTTAGATCAAATGTATTCATTCAGATCATAACAGTCCCACCCAACACACTTTTGAGTTCTGTTTGCCTCTCACAATTACTTAGTGCAATTTGCTGTCTGGTTCCCAGTGACGAGGTGGCAAGAAAAAGCTAAGATCCATACCCTTTCCTCTTGAATCCTTTCGTTGACTCTTTTGGATGCTGTCTCGTGCACTTTAAAGAGTGCTATTGTGCTGGTAGCATCTGGGTCAAGGATGTTCCCATTGTCATCTCGAACAACCAAGTCCAGTCCCAAGATCCTGGTGACCACCCAAAATGACACAGTCAAGAATAAGCAGACCGGATTAAAAATGGGACCTCATAAGGAAATTAAAGCTGGGGCAGGTAACGAATAATTTCAAAATTACAATGTGCTCATGTTTTCCTAAGGATTCTCCCCATTCTATCTTACTGGAAACCACCATGCCTTTCCAGAGAAGGAAAACATAACTGCACATGTGTTTTTTTCTTTTGTTTTTCAAAAAGGTATAGAATTCTACTCTACAAAAAAAAAAAGTTCAGACTCAGCAACCATCCACCTTCTGCAACTGGAATAACTTGTGCTGATCAGGCAAACCTGTATCTGCAAGCTCACTTCCTTTCTTTGGGATCATATAACAGCAGACTGAAACTCATGAAATATTTGTGAGTGGTCAGGAGGAAAAAGGTAACAGCTATGGAACAGGAAAAATAAGCCAAGTCAATGGCTTGGATCCAACGATCCTACTACTGCATGAAGGGAGGGTCATACAGAGGATTTGCTGATTTCCTTCCTCTCCTATCTGCAGCTCCCTGAGCCTCCAAAACTATCTCCAGAGGGTCAAAAGACCTTCCAGAGTGGCATTTTTATTTTCTGGAGAAGGGTGGGGTACGGATGACAGCCAACCCCTGTACAAGAGAGAAAAAGCCTTTTGGTTTACACTTCTCATTAAATCTCAGTCCCAGTGTACTGGGTATTCCGTTTCCTGGGCTATCAACACATTTTATCTTTCCCTTCCTACAAGAAGCTCAGGGTGGCATTCAAGGTTTCCCTTCCTCCATTTTTAGCCTCAAAATAACCCTGTGAGGAAGGTTTGGCTGAGAGAAAGTGACAGGGCCCAAGGCACTGGGCTTCATGTTTGAGCAGGGATTTTCTTCCCAGTCCTAGTCCATCCCTTGAACTATTCTACCACCCTAGTTTTGATCCACGTCCTTTTAAACCACATGCTTTTGAATTACTCTCCCTCACAAGGGCTAGAAGCTAACTTCTAAGCACTTTTGCTAAAGTACACGGCATAATTATTAAAAGCAGCACAGATGAGTACACAGCCATGTGCTTCCTGCTTTACACTTCATCCAGGGCCATCAATAAGAGTGGCAGGGGTGAAGAATCATAGGATAAGAAGGGCGCAAGACTGAAGGGGAGCCTGTGGGGAGGAAGGAGTCTTCGCTTATTATGTCAATAGCAAGCATTAGCTCAGCACCTGACAACCTTGCTACTGTGCAGAATGCACAGTCTATACATGCAGCACAGCAAGGTGGTAAAGAAGTGGCCAAGTACCAAGGTGGTTGCTGTACCCGTTCAGACTGCATGACCAGGACCTTCATTAATCATTCCCTGTAAGTGGAAAGTTAGCACAGCATGCAAAGGACTAGACTAGGACCACTCTACCTGATATGCTAATTTTTAATCTGCAAGGAGTCTTTACATGGAGGAACACTCAAAATACATCAAACCCCCCCCCCCCGCAAAAAAAAATCCCTACAATCTGAAGAGGTTGCAGTGTTGAAGACTTTTCCCAAAGAGGACAGAAAAGAAAAATGACTTAAATTGCAGGACCGCTAAAAATAATTACAAGACGCCATCAGTTACAATCTTGACACTCTCTCTGCCGCAGCTATGAAATTTGTCACATTTCTCACAGAAGGTTAAAAACAGGGTTTTCTCCAGCTTCTACCTTCATGTACCACTTTAATAAGCTTATCTGACCTGAAAGAGATTTGACAGGCAAGTGATACATCAGCCACGGAGGCAACCCGTGGGCAGCATGAAGCATCCAAAGCCTTCTATGGCTGCCTGGAACATAGCACCAATGGAACAGTTTAATGTTTGACTTCTCAAGCAGTGGTAGAAGGCCTGTGTGCCAGGAGGGATATGGAAGTATGCATAGGCAGGCAGAGTTGTATCCTCCTCACTGCTCATTTCCCTGAAACCTCTTTCCCCTCCCCCAAGTACTTTTTTCTCCCGGTGAGGAGGAAGAACCTCTGGGAGACTATAAGCAGGTAAGCAGCAGGAACAAGGAGAATTCAGCTTGCTGACCCCACACTCAACTTTTCTTTCTTTTTTTATGCTGTTTTAATTGTTTGTTATGGCATTTGCCTCTTTTTTATTGTTTTATTTTCAGTTTTCCAAAATTTACATACATTAATCTTTCATTTTCTAAGAAAAGTGGTAATGTTAACACACTCAACTTTTCTTGATGGGCAATAAGTACAGGCCTAACAAAAGGAAATGATTCTTTACTCAACAAGTAATTAAATTGAGGAATCCTCTGCTAATGAAGGTTAGTGATGCCTAGGAGCACAGATGCCTTTCAAAGGGGATCAGGCTGGTTAACGGAGGGGAGGTCCACCAATGGCTACTAGTGAGTGAAGGCATCTTCTGTATTCAGAGGCAGCAAACTTCTGAAACCCAGTGCTTGGAGGCAACATCAGGGGATGGCCTTGGCCTCTGTGCTCTGTTTGCTGGCCCTTTAGAGCACTTGGCTGGCTACTGTGTGAAACAGAAGGCTGGACTAGATGGACCAGAGGACTGATCCAGCAGGGCTCTTCTTATGTTCCCCCTCCTTCCAAATTCAAGTTTTTAAAAATGGGTCTGCCTCCATCATGCTTTGGATAGATCTGTGATGCTCAGTTCAGCACTTGCGTGCCAAATGGGAAGTAGAGGCAAGCAAGAAGCAGCCCGCTTAGAACAGCAGCTACCTTCTGAAGGTTCGAAGTGTCCTTGCTTTTCTTCATCTTCCCCCCACACACACACACTTATTAAAGAAAGACCACTTCTGTTGACCCAAGATGCTCGCATTCTAGTTACTTCAGTTTCTGTATGCTAACTGGCCAGAGACAGTCAGATGGAGTGCTGTGCTGGAAAGAGCAGGCTGATTGGCCATTAAAGTCACTGGAAAATTCTTGGTGGGCCACTGCCCTGGATAGCCATGCCCCCTTGAGCTCCTCAAATCTCCCCTCCCCAACAGCTCTGTTTCCCCCTCTCTGTGAGTAGGGCATTTCTGTGGCAGCACCCGCCAACACTGCCTAAGTCTTGCTCTGCCCCTGATGCTCAGCTGTGGCAGCTACTGACTGGAATGTGAGCCAAGCAATGGGGAGAACTGAGTTTGGCGTTGCGCTTAGAGCGTCAAGACTAGGAGCTGGGAGGCCTGGGCTCCCATCTGCCCTGTGCACGGAAGCTTGCCAGGCATCCTTAGGCCAGTCACTCTCTCTCTCAGCCTCACAGAGTGTATGTGAAGGGAAGGGAGGTCCACATACCCTGAGCTCTGTGGAGGAAGGGTGAGAGAAGACTGCACCAGGTAGCCTGGTCAAGCCCCTGGAAACACAGAACCCTGTGGGGAGAGATTTTTTTGGGGGGACGGGGGGTATGGAGATAGGATTTCCAGTTTGTTTGCCCCCTCCCACAATTCCTCGTAGGCCTCCCCGATTTGATACTTACCTATTGCCATAGTCTATTTTAGCTGTGACTTTCTTTTTGAGTTCAGCCAGCTCATCCTTGGGGAGGGTTCCTGAAAGTATCTGGGACCGCCATTCAATCAGGCTATAGGTCATCTGCTGCACTTGGCGCAAGAGTGTCTTCTGGTTCTCCTAACATGGAGGATGAGGGGGGGGGGGGGGGAGAGACATGAACAGAAGGCATCAGAGCCAGAATGTGCTCACAGAGATCCCACAGTCTTCTACAGGTCTCAGGGATCTCTTACCCAAAAGACCAGCAGCACTTGAAATGAAAATAAACCTCCATCACTGAATCTCAGAAGAATCACTAACCAATGGTGCACACTGCACAGATTTCAATTTGCTATTCTCTTCCCGCTCCATGCCCCCAAATATCTGGTCCTTGTAAGGAAATACATGGAGAACCATCCCCAGATTAAAAAAAATAAATCATTTACTTCATTTATAATGTGCCTTTCTCACTTAGTTTTGTGCATACACTGGACCAGAGAACTGGCAAGGTGTACTGCACAGTATTTTGAATTCAGACAGAGGAGCCCTGGATGCAAAATCTCTACTCTGCCATGAACTTCAGTGGGTAACCTTAGTCCAGTTCCTATCACTTAGCCAACTTACTCCCAGGGTTGCTGGGAGAAGATATATACTACCCTGAGTTCCATGGGGAAAAAAAGAATATGAGCATTGGGAACTAGGGTAGCCATGGACCCCCCTTCCCTTGTTTGCCAATCAGTCCAAATTCTACACTCTGTTACTGTCTGCCTGACTGTCCTGGATCCCTTATGCTGCGGCAAACTTGACCCCCCCACTTGAGGTGCTAAATCCCAACACAAGATTTAGACTGGCACCATTTTGAAAGAACCACTCATGGTTTCTCTTGCTTTCTCCACTGGCTGCTAGAGTTAACTTTCTTCTTGCTACCGGTAATCTTGGCACCCATATTTGTGGTCCCTGGCTGCAAGCAACTGCAGCTGTGACCAAGCTGGGCAAAGCAAAGGAGCTCATGCTGATAGACACAGGGATGCCATCCTAAATGTGACGGGAAATGACTATTTACACTACACAAAATGGAGCTCCTTCAAAGATGACCTCTGGCCTGACACTGAAGGGAGCACTTGCAGGGGCTTTTCTGCATGTGACTTCACTCCATCACATGCTGAAGGCTTACCACTAAGTATCTTTTGCAAAAGCGTTTTGACGCTTCTTTTGGATTGGCTTTCATTAGCTGGGCTTAAACTGGGTTTGAAGGAGAACCAATAGAGCTAGAAAGACAATTTTACTCTTTGCTGGGATTTTGGAAGTCCTTCATTGTTTTTAACAAAAGCACAGGAACTTCTGATTCTAGCTGCGGTCATTGCTACCACGGCTGGTTCAAATTCACAGATGGAGGTTGTTGGGGAGCTATGCCACAGACCTCATGCTGGCTGGACTTAGGAAGGGTTAATGAGATGCCACAGTATTCCCCATTCTCAGTCCAGCTGCAGTAAAGCAGAGATGCTATACTGTAACAGAGCACAGGATTAGGACCTCAGAGGCCAAGGCTAGAATCCCCATTCTGCCGTGGAAGCTCACTGGGTGATGTTGGACCAGTCACTCTATTGCTGCCAAACTTGTCTCAGAGCACTGCTATTATGAGGGTAAAATGGAGGAAGGGAGAATGGTGTATGCCACTTTTAAGTCCCCATTAGGTTGGAAAAGGGTTGTATAAATCTGTGAATAAACATAAATCAATAATTATCCCACCTCGGAAGTTATCCCACCTACCGTGCTCACCCCTTCTCGCTGCTGTCTCTTCATTCAAGGGGAAAGAGCACTCTGGCAGTGGCCAACTGGCACCGCTGCATGCTAGTGCCGTAATGTATGCACCAAAAGGTTGTGACTCATCACTTGTCTTATTTTCTTGTTCCTCTTCTCCCAGCTACAAGCAAGATGGAACTTACAAAAGAGAGCTCAGCCAAAAGAGCACAAAATGCTTTTCTGATTCTGGCTCAGGATCCTAGTGATGTTCATTTCCAGCATTACAGAGTTTACACTGGCAACTTACCAGCCAGCCTTAAGTCAGTGTGGCCCAGGCAGAGAGGAAACAAAGATATGGACCTGTCTGTAAAGTGGCTAATCCTTGCTTTGCAAATAATCCCCACTGAGAAAGCCACTCTGGTGAACAGAACATTGCCAGGAAAAGATTGTTTGTGGAGCGCTAGAAAGCTTTGTCTGAGATACTATGGAAATATTTTGGCTACAAGACAGAGAAATATCACAGTAGCAAGCACAACAAACTAAAAGTGGGATTCATCCCTTTTGGGGAAAAGGCTTGGGTGGGCAGGAAACTGGGCAATGATTCACAACTAGAGACCACAATCAATTCCGGACGGTTCACTGAGAATTCAGTCAATTGCTGGGATTCTTCCCATGAATGCTGGATAAGGTGGTCCTTGATCTGATCAACTTCTTACATGAATCCCAAGATAACACAACACAGATTATCAATCTTAACGGTTAAGAGATCCTTAGTATGCCCTCTTGCATGGTACATCTCATACACCTTGGTGGACCACAGTAATTCTTTTTTTAAAATAAAGGAAGGTGCCCATGCAAGAATGAAGTCAATTTCCTGCTGGTCTAGGACAGTGGTGGCATCCAATGTGGCACCTATGGGCACTATGGCACCTGCAATACCTTTCCTGGAGCCCACCAAATGTTTTTAGAAAGTGCGCCCAGATAGGCTTTTGATCAGCATATCTTCTAATTGGAGATGTGATTGGCTATGCAGATTTTTTTTTAAATGTTGCTTTGGCAACAGCTGCCACCACAAAACAAGGATCTTTGCTGTACAATGCAGGGTAAACTGCATGTATGCAAGAAAATATTGTAAAGCAATAGCTTAATTTTAAAAAATCATACTGTTACACAGAGCTTCTGCATGAAATGTTGAAGAGTTACTACTGGAGTAATACACAAACTCACTCCCTAATATTTTCTGGTTGGCTCTGCTTCCTGCAGCAGCCATGTTGTGCTTGGGCCCACTAAATGTGTAAGAATTCTAAAGGTGCCTGCAGGCACAAAAAGGTTGAAGACTCCTGTCCTATTATACCTGGAATCTTGTGGGTATTACTTGCCCATATGTCTGTTGCAGATGATATTCTTCTGAATTCTTACCTGGTAATGAGACTTGGGGGAGGGGCACAGCATTATGCACTGCACTCCCATCATGCATGCATTCTCCCCCACAGCAACCTCAATCATACGATAATTAAGGGTTAAGTCTCCAATGACCAACCTGTGATCTCTGTCATATCTATTTTGGCACTGGGAGGTTCTCAAATGTGAGCTGGGTCTGATCAGGCAGTACAAGACACTACCCAAATCTCTATCCACTGGTATTACATGGGGTATACCTCTGTCATACCAACTGCGTGCTATCCGACATGCTGAATGATGGCATTTGGGGCCAAAAGGAACACATTCCTCTCTTTGCGCATTGACAGGTTGCTTTTACAGGACTTAGTTCTGGTTCAGGTGGCAAAACTGTGTGCTTGGACCAAATTGGGCTACAAGTGACTAAATTCCCATAGAAAACCAGCACGTTAAGGAGAAACTAGGCTAGAAGCCTCTACCCTGCATACTAGTTTCTTATGTGGATGGATGGTGGGGTCAAGAGGAATAGTTAACCCTGTTAGCTTCCCAACCGCAGCATGGAATGGTACAGTCGATTTACCCTCTTGCAGAGAACTAATCCTAAAGTCTCTCTCATTTATATCCTACCTTTCTACTAGGGAGCTCATAGCAACACACGATTTTTCCTGCTTTTTGTTTACTTTCACAACAGACCTGCCAGGAAGGTTAGGCTGAAAGAGACAGAATGACTGGCCTAGTGCCATTCAACAAGCTTTATGACTAGGTGGGGTTTGGACCCATGTCTACCAGATCCTAGTCTGACATCCTAACCGTTACTCAGCATTTACTTCCCCTCTTTAGAGCTGCTAGCCAAGCCTTGCTCAGCCATGGTGAAACACTGCAGAACACTGATTCTGTCAGATTACTTCCCCATGCCAGAGTCAGCCACCTCTTTGAAGAAGTACAACTGGTACGAGCACCCACCATGATAGGCAGGAGAATTACCTGACAACCAGAGCTATCTGTCATGGCCACAGTCAGGGCAGTCCTTGCACATTTACAGTGGTCTCCACATGACCCGTTAACCCAAAAGATGTCCGTCTAGCCTCAACCAGGGCCAGGGCTTTCTCTGCCCTGGCCCCC
>NW_015177022.1:716924-719209 GCF_001447785.1 Gekko japonicus | reverse complement strand
AAATAAATAAATAAATAAATAAACGGGATAAAAAATAAATAAATAAATAAATAAATAAATAAATAAATAAATAAATAAAAATAATAACTTGCTCCACCTACTCATCCCATACCTTAAAAGGTAAATGAGCAGCACCAGGCATAACCTTGGGCATTTCATAGTTAACTGGGAGGGCCATTCCACCTTTGGCTTGGAGACCCTTCCTATCACAGCCCTCTCCCTACCTATGTCAGAAAAAACCAATCAGGTTCATTCTCAGAATGCACTGTGTGACAAACAGCTTGCGAGCTTGTCTGAACCACTGCCAAGTACGTTTGTCTAAATATTCCAGGTATGATGTTGCTTCTCCATAAGCAAAGGTCAAAACAAGAGAAGAGGGTCACTGCTCACCACATAGAGCTGATGCCAGATAACTGCCCATTCCCGTAGAGTGGACGTCAGTTCCTGGACTAAGGGCAACTCGCTAGGAATTACTGTCTCATTTTGTCTAGAAAAGGGTAGGAAAAACACAAGATAAAATGTTACTTATTTTAAACAATAATCTCCCTCAGTTAATGCACATGCTTGATATTTAGCCTGCGGCATCATATATAATAAAAACATAAGTATACAAAGATCACTCAAAAGCAGTAAGTTAAAATGTATTGACACAATCTCACATATCTTCTTTTGTTGCCCTTTTTATGCAAACATTCATTTTAAGTAAAGGTAAAGGTTCCCTTGCTCGAAAGCCAGTCAAGTCCGACTCTAGGGTTGCGGTGCTCATCTCCGTTTCAAAGCCGAAGAGCCAGCGCTGTCCGAAGACGTTTCCGTGGTCATGTGGCCGGCATGACTAAACACCAAGGAGCACGGAACGCTGTTACCTTCCCACCAAAGTGGTCCCTATTTATCTACTTGCAATTTCTTGCTTTCGAACTGCTAGGTTGGCAGGAGCTGGAACTAGAGACAGGAGCTCACTCCGTCATGCGGCAACCCGGGTCTCGAACTGCTGAACTACTGACCTTCCACAGCCTGCAGTTCAGCGTCTTAACCACTTGAGCCACCGCAGCTCCTCATTTTAAATATCTTGACCCTATTTTTGAAAATAAAATGGGATTGTCTGATCATATTAAGGCACAATATATTTTGAATGATGTTTTTCCTGACATAACTGAGAAGGTTGTTCCATTTCTTCAATGTGCCATTAAGATTCGTCAAGATTCAATGTTATATTTAAACAAGTGGAGACCCGCAAGAAACTTGCGGAATGGTTATCCTATTCCTCACATCTTTGCTTCCTCCTGCTGTCTCCCTCTACCTCTCTCATACTCTTTCTCCCTTCTGCCCCCCTTTTCTTTTTCTCCTCCAGCTATGGCATTATACTGATCTGTAGTTCCTTCCCTCCTCCAATCCCACCCTCCCCAGGCTCCACCCCACAAATGTCCAGGAATTTCCCAACCTGGAGTTGGCAACACAATTTCCTTCCCACCCAACAGCCAACCTACCTTTATCTGCCTCTCTGTCTGCAACTTTCCATCTCCACACCCCTCCCCCACAGCCTCTACCTAGAAAAATTACAGTCTTTCTCCACAGTGGGGACCAAAGCAGCTTACATTATTCTCTCCTCCTTTTTATCTGCACAACAACCCTGTGAGGTTGGCTAGGCTGAATGTATGTGACTGGTCCAAAATAACCCAGTTAGCTTCCACTGCAAGATAGGGATCTGAACCTGGGTCTTGCAAACCCTAATCTGAAGCTCTAACTGATGGCTGCTGATGAACAGTAGCAAGCAGCTGGGCCTACTTGAGTCATGCAAATCAGGTGGTATCAAGTCACCCAGAGGGTGCTGCTGAGGGATGCCAGCCTCCAGGTGGGACCTGGGGATCCCCTGTAATTCGTGCTCATTTCCAGACTACAAAGATAACTTCCCATGGAGAAAATGGATGCTTTGGAGGGTGGACTCTGTGACATTGTACCCCACTGAGGTCCCTGTCCTCCCCAGGCTCCTCCCGCAAATCTCCAGGAGTTTCCCAGCCTGGACCTGGCAACCTTATCCAGAATCCCCTGTCGGTGGCCAGGGGGGGAACCTGGCAACCCTAAAGGGCTGGCAGGCCTAGGCTTGGCAACCTCTAAATGGGGCCTGAAGGAAACCCCCCACCCCCAGACTTACAACTGAACTCAAGGCAGCAGAGATCTGTCTCCCTGGAGAAAATGACTGCTTTAGAAGGTGGACTCTGTGGCATTATACCCAGCTGAGGCCTCTCCCTTCCCCAATCCCACCTCAAAACCTCTAGGGACTCCCCAGG
>NW_015177022.1:695651-716479 GCF_001447785.1 Gekko japonicus | reverse complement strand
CCCGGCTCCGAGGAGGAGGCGGCGCGGCGGCGGCGAGGCCAGCTACAGAGCGTTCCCTGCGCATGCGCAGGGGACGCTCTGTCACTTTCGGGGGGATTTAAACATCCCCCCGAAATTTTTTTCAACTTTTTCGATTTTTGTGCACACGTGGGGACTGGCCCACGTGTGCACAAACCTCCCCCTCCCCCCCAAGTGCCCCCGGAGTGCTGATTTAGCGATCCGCACTCAGGGGGCAACTTGGCTATTAGATATATAGATGATTTTAACTGTATAAGTATTTCTTTTTATTACTCTTACTGACAACGCTGTAATCTGTTCTAGTTCATTCTGTATGCCATTAAAGGTTTGATTTGATTTGACTCAAAAGCTATTTTAAAAACCCTCAGTGAAATTAGCATCTAAAAACCAATGAGTCTCAGTAGAAACCAAAATAAAAACCCAGCAGCAGTAGAGTCCATGACATAATGCACGTGAGAGCAGTAGATAATGTCATAAAGGTTGTAATTGGTACACAGTTCTTGACAGATGGTTTAAAAGGTAAGAATATCAGCCGGGAGAGAAGAAAGTGCTGTATGAAGTGGAATGACTCTGAGTGATGGAATGAGATAGAAGAGGAACCAATGAGACAGAGCTGAACAGAGAAAGAGAGAGAGAGAGATTAAGAAAGAATGCCAGTCTGTGTCAGACCTTTTTAGACAGAGGTAGGTTAGGTACGTAGGGTTTTATATAGTGAGGTAGACAGGAAAGGGAGAGATTAGTGATAGGATTAGGAAAGGTTAGGTTTATTGTGCTTCTAGTTCTCTTTACTAAATAAAAAACAAGACTTTCCAACCTACCCGCCATCTTGAACAGTTGCTTCTTTTAGATGAATATACGTAGATGGAAAAATACCCTGGAAGCAAAACATGAACTTATTTTTAAAAAGAAGACATTGCAGGGCACATGCAGCCACCCCCATAACAAAGACAGCAGAAGTCCAGCAACTAAGAATAACGTAAAATAACAAAATGAACACATTTTTTAAAAATCACAATGGCACTTTATAACTAAAGAGTTCCAGAATTATAGAATTAAAACTTATTGACTCTTAGAACACACCTGCATTTGGTTAAAAGCTTCCCCAGGTCGTTTCCCCCACTATAACCAAGAGCAGCATGTTGCAGTAATTCAGTTCAGACATCACACATGGTTCATACATGATGCCAAATCATGGTTTGGTCTTATGGTACTGAACTCTGGAAATCCTTGGGCTTCCTTCCTCCATGCTCCTTCTTTGTCCTCTGAGGACAGGCAATTCTCCTGAACATCGGCATCAGGAGGGACTGTATGATCTGTTTTTTATTCAATGTAATGGTTGTTGTATTTACACTGTTAGACAATCTCCCTTATAAATAAAAGCCGAATGGTGGTGGCACTTCTCTAGAACATTTCACACGCTCCGGAATTGGTTGGCGCCCTGGTGTGTCACTCAGAATCTGTCCCTATCCACTGGCTGCGTTGCTTGAGTCTCACCTCCAACATTCTAAACATTTTGCTGTTCAATTTGGTGCATGTGAGCTCACAAGTCACCAGCAATGGTCAAAACGAGTGTACTTGAACACAGTGTGTGCATGCATGGGGGGGGGAGTAGGGTCATGTTCAGCCTCTACACTTGTGAGGTCCTGTCTGCACAGACAATTTCCAGTTCCTGATGGAAGAAGATGGGCCAAACATCCCTGGTTGGTGCAGAGACTCTACTGGGTCACGGACCTTGGCAGATGTCCAACCACGACAGCCCTTGGTGCTGTAAGTTGGATCCAGGCTAAGTTGGCAATTTCCAAAGGACCCCTTACTCATGTTTGTTCCTCATGGTCCCTTATTCCCCCAGAAGCAATGTGGGGAATCGGTGGGTTGCACTGAGAGGGGAGAGGCAGGAAAGTTCCATTCCACTGATGGAAAATGTCATCTGGATCCAACCCCTTGGTTCTCAGAGTCTGGGAAGCTGCCTTGCCTGTTGTGTTACAAGTTTTTTAAGCTGTTACTTTTATGGGTTTTATAACTGACCTTTATTGTGTTTTTATGATGCTTATATTGTCAGCTTTCTTGAATTCTGCGAGGGCGAAAGGCGGGTGACCAATGTTATAAATAAATAAAAAGTTCTTCCACAAGCTCATAGCTCCATTTTGAGTTTCTACCTGCATGGACACTACACTGGAAAACACTCTTTTCTAGGTCTGATTACTGCCATAGGCTCACCTAGTCACCAACAGGCTGCAAATCCTAAATATGCTCTGACTTACTAAAATCAGTTTCAAGGAGCTATGCTTAGGAACTATGCAGCCTCAAGCAGGTCTAGACACCTCCATCAGGTTTCTCAAGAGGCAACAAGTACATTTTTTAGTAAATAAATAAGATTCAGGCTGAAAAAGTGGCCAGGTATACAAGAGCCTTCATCATATAACTCTGAGCACTACATTATATTTTGAAGGAAAGATTTGATTTCTTCAAACAACCCCAGAAATTCTGGTCGCATATGACTGGGTTGTCATTTTTAATCCTGGACTGTTAAACATCTGATGTGGTTAGACTAGTCACTGGCTGCCCATTAGCAGCTCATATGCCAGTTTGGTGCAGTGGTTATGTGCGTGGACTCTAATCTGGGAGAACTGGGTTTGATTCCCCACTCCTCTACCTGCAGCTGCTGGATGATCTTGGGCAAGCCATAGTTCTGTCAGAGCTGTTCTCTCAAGGACAGTTCTAGAAAGAGCTCTCTCAGCCCCACCTACCTCACAGGGTGTCTGTTGTGGGGAAAGGAGTTTGTAAGCCGCTCTGAGACTCTGAATGATTGGTATAAATCCAATCTCCTTTCCTTCTTCAAAAGCATTCAAACACAACTCCCCCCTGAAAGTGCTTCCAGTAAGACGACCAATTTCTGAATTGAAGATCTGAGGAGCGCAGAAGGATTAAATCCTACTGGGACTCTAGCCGCTATCGAGTTATTTAGCTTGCTTGCAATCACTTCCATAGATCTAGCAAGACCAAGTGACATTTTGCTCAGAACATCAATAGACAAGCACTCCAAAGCAGCTGAATGCATTGATTATCTCACTTCAACACAATGGCCACACTCCAAGATAGTAAATCTTACAGACTACAGCCCATTGCTCATGGGAATCCAGGGGACCCTTTCCAGCCCAGGCTGGATTTAGGTAAATTTCACTGAAAATGAAATCTGGCAGTAGAACAATGCTTGGGGGAGGCTCATTGTGCTCTTTCTTTTTGGGCGGGGCATGTCCCTTATAATTGTGTACTTGTCTACACGCCACCGGCAAAAAGAAATAAAATCTAGAATTTGGGGAGGTAGAATGCACTGACATAGAGACCATAAGATTAAGGACTGACTACAAGGAGAACTAAACATTGCAAGAAACACCCCGCTACCTTTGATATCTCCCCACAAAGCCACTGTTCTGAGGCCAGTGTACTATGCATTTTCCTCTCCTTGCCAGTAGTGGTCAGTGATGAAGGGAATGGAAATGCACAGTATAATGGCATCGGGGCGCACAATAAATTGTTCCAAATGTTGCAGAAGCAGAGGTGGGATATGATTCAGCACTGCCATTTTTTGGAGCAGCCCTGTGTTTCTTCTAACAGTTTGTCCTACCCTCAGAACAACTTTTGATAGTTCCAAAAGATCACATTTAAAATAAACTAACTAGTAGCCACTTCCCACATGTCCGCCCTCCCCCGATTTGAGGCAAATGGGTCGTCTGAGCCACTATTTTCTTGGCCACTGCTAAAAATCAATTTAAAAGATCTTCAGTACAGTCAAAATGCTAGAGCAGGGGAAATAACTGGAGTTGTGCTTAGTCAGAGTTCTGAAAATTATCTGATTCTAAACCACACAAGCCTGAATTCCGATCCACAAAAGTTACACAACCTCTAATCCATCTGCTTGCTTTGAAGAACTCATTCTTTAGTTAGTTACTTCCTTAAAATCAGAGGTCACTGCAAATCAGTATCTTTGCATATCACAACATACCAAGGCAATTTCAAAGAGCTATACAAATAAAATTTCAGGTTCAAAAGGCAAGTCTCAAGGAGACGAGCTATAACAAGGAAAGAAAGTAGCACTTCACAAAGTTGTCAGCTCATAAGAGGTGGTCACCATGACAAGGCAACACAACTGACAGTACACACAGTCTTCAGTTTTCGGCTACCACCAGCAAGCAATCCTGATTTATAAACTATGTGTTTGTCAAATTAAGTCAACCAGCAAGAAGCAAATTTTATCAGGGTCTCCAAAGTTTGAGAGACAAATAATAAGACATGATAGGAAATCTCATCTTGCACAAAAAACACTATAGAAGGTAATCAACCATATCTTCAGTTACACTTCGGTCATGTATATATCCCATTAGTCTACCAGAATTTTACTGTCTCTACTGTGCAGATATGCCATTGACATGAATTAAAAAACGCTATTGCATAAAAGCCTTTCTAAAATACTGGAATAAAAGAAACTACTGTTACTGGATCAGGCTCCAACTTAATAAGACAATACCATTGCAGCCAAGGAACAAAATAATGAATGCTTTGTAAAACAACCACACCCAGTGGAGAGCTTTTGCCACTGACTTGTCTTCAAGCAAATGTCTTAGAGAAACAGGCTCAAATGCAGACACAGCTTCTCTATGGCTCTTTCATAATTTAGCAACAAGGTATTTCACTGCTCAACCCAAGAATTTTAGACTGTCTTTTCCACTGTATATTGAGTCTGTTCTGCTGAATAATTTTTGTAAAATAAATGAGACAGAATAAATTCTGTTTATCTGAAAGCAGTCTGACCAGCTATGCAGGAGACTGAGAGTCTACCCACTAACCAATGCAAATCTTGCTTTGTTTCCTTTTTGCTGGCTTTCTAAATTCAAGCCAATTGTTGGCAGTCATAGGGGCTAGAAGCTTGCTTTTTCAACATCAACAATGAAATGCTGTAATTATACCCTCCTGGTTCCTGAGATTCTCACTGCACTCACTTCTTCACCTATTCCATGTCAAGCTTCTGAAGTAGAATCACAAAATGGCAGAATCTGCACAGTCCAGGAAATATGTATTTTTTTAACGTGATCACAAATTTCAGTGACATTTTGGAAAGGGTGGAGAGGAACATAGTGCAACAAAGATGAGCCAGAAAATACTGCTGAAAATCACAAGATGACTTTTAGCCAGAGGAGACGAGATTTAATATAAACACACTATTTGGGGGGGGGGGGAATGCAATACCATACCTTTTTGGCCTTATTTCGAAGAGTATATCCTCTGTACCAACCTGTAAAGGAAGGGGACACAATGCATTATTCTTCCTAGTCAGAAATAAAGTGATGTTATACACCCAAAACAAAGACTCTGTTGGGTGGGAAGTCAGCAGCAACTGACTGCTGATCAGAAATTGCTGAAAACAGAATCCATTAGTTAAAAGCACCAAGACAAAAGGTTGCTCAATTAAATTAAAATGTCACTGATAACCACTGGTGTGTTTAGAATGGATTTCAGAGCTGTTCACAAAAAAATCAATTGATTTCAAAAGGCAAGCATCTCTTTAAGCTACCACAGAAGGCCAGAAGAGATGGTGCTAAATGTTGGCTTGCTCCAAAATACAAAAATACTCTGAAGAATCTGTTGTTCCAAACAAATCATCATTTAAAATAAAACACAAAGAAAGGTTTTGGAGTACATATAGAAATATCTTCTGCTATGGAAAAACAAATGTTTGCCATAATCAATATTAAATGTCAACATAGTCAACTGAGCAGTTGAAAGGAAACAGAAGTAAAATTCTGTAAAGAATCCCCCAGAGTGCCCACAGGCAGGGCATAACACGTGGACTCAAAATACCCACAGCCGAGATGGTAACATGTCATCAAGAAATTTATCCCATATCTCAAATCACATACAGGATGAAGGAAATCCTAGGGAAGGTGATAATAGTCATCCATAGGGTCTCCAGATAGGGGACCTTTAGGAAAAACAGGTTCTAGGCTACCAGGAGGAGGCCATAATATATGCCTGGGTGGGAAAAACAAGCTAGAGTCATAGTTCAGCCAAGCTACGGACAGATAATATGCATGTTTTTATTACAAGCAGAATTCTAAAAAGTAGTTTCTAGTCCTTATGGCTGTAATAATCACATTTAGAATATAAACACAGTAGTTTATGGTCCCAGAAACCAGAGGGGGTGAGGCTTCAATACGCTGCATGGCTCCTGTTACCCAAATCTAGCAGCAAATGATATGGACTAAGCAGCTGTATGGCAGTTAAGCAGATTTATATAATGTTATTCAAGAAGATGATGAATTTTTCTTCTCTTGATGTAGAATGTGCATTACCCCTTGGCAGAGAATGTGGATATTTTTTGTGTAAATTAAACCTGATGCCACCACTTGCAGAGGGAACAAAAGAACAGAGAAGTGCTCCCAGCTCACATCAGGAGCTGTGCTGATGGCACTTTAGCCACAGCTTCCTTCTTATCCTGCCTTTCTATTAAAGGAATCTCAAGGTCACCTTCACAACAGCAAGAAAGACCAATATAAAATATCTATCCAAAGCAAGCATCATCTTATGATGGAGACATCTGTTTCTGAACGGGGGGGGGCTCCCTGGAGACAAAAAGGTGATGCCTCCTGGGGTTTAAGGAAACACCTCCTGATCTAACAAGGTGCAGAAAAGCCAGGACTAGCTCTTTGCTTTGCAGAAGAAACAAGCGGGAACCAGGAAACACACTGGCAAGGCACTATGGTGCCAATGGATGCCCCCACTGGAGAACACTGCTAAACACACCTCCTGGGCTACAGTGTGTGTTTTTTAAACTCAAACATTTTAACTCAGACATTTAATAGTACCACAGCATTTCTGTCATTAATTGGATATTTATTTGGAAATGATATGCCCAGTAAACTATTTGTATAGTGACTCTAAAACCAGATCCTGAGATTATAGTAGGATTGTTTTGAATATTGTTTGCATGTACCATATTAAAAGTTTGATATTTTGTGTGTGTGTGTGGGGGGGGGTTAATTTCTCAGCTTCTCTATACAAACCTCTACAGAGGTGGCAATAGAAAATTTCTGGTTATGGAACATCCCCTATTTGTCTTTGTTACAATCAAGACCAAACATTTTATACTCTGCATTATTAAAAAAATTGTTTCGTTAGGAGAAGAAGAAGAAGAGTTTGAATTTATACCCCGCCCTTCACTACCCAAAGGTGTCTCAGAGCAGCTTACAAACTCCTTTCCCTTCCCCTCCCCACAACAGACACCCTGTGAGGTAGGTGGGGCTGAGAGAGCTCTTGACAGAAACTGCTGAGAGAGCTCTTGACAGCAGCAGTACTAATAGTAGTTCCACACCCCACAAGGAATTGTACCACAATGTAGCTGTGAATACATGTAGATTTATGTGGCTTCGAAGGAATGGGCAAGTCACCACACACAAAAATGAACAAAAAGCCTGTTTAATTTCAAAATGTAGTTTCCGCTTATTGGTGCCAGTGTATTGCCTCTCATGCCAGCAGGCATACAAAGAAACCATGATGTGTGCACAGCTAGCTGACAGCCCTGAGAATGAGTCCCAGAACCTGTATCTTGGGGGCCAAAGGCTTGCAACCCAGCAACACCATAGTCACTTTCTCCCAGAAGGTACTCAGAGGCATACAACAGTGTTATTAAGAACAAAATAAAAAAGTGTAATTACAAGCCTCAGCAACATCAATAAAAGCAGCAGAACATGAGCAGCAAGAGAACACTTTAGCATGAGGGAGCCATGAAGTTTTAAACAAAATGAGTGCATAGGAATCGCAACACAATTTAATCAATGGCCCCCATCAAAGAAAAAGCCTTTCTCTTAGAGCCTAGAATTTAACAGGCCAGGTATCAGAAAAACCACATTCTACACACAAGGCACCATCACAGAAAAGGCAATGTTTTTGGTTACCACGCTCCTTATTTCAAGATGGTAAGGGGGGCACGCAGACCTAGGCCCCTAATGCTGATCTTAATTGTCTGGCAGACTCATATAGGAGTAGGTGGAAGTTGGGGCCGGCATACCTTAAGGACCACCTACTCCCATATGGACCTACCCAACCATTACGGTAATCTTTGAAGGCCCTGCTTCAGATGCCCCCGCCATCTGAGACTAGATACGTAGCAATCTGAGACAGGGCCTTCTCGGTCATGGCCCCAAAACTATGGAATCCCCTCCCTAGGAAGATTCATCTGCCCCTTTCTATGATTCTTTTCCCAACAGGTTAAGACTGCTTATCAGGCAAGGCGGGGTATAAATAAAAATAAATAAATAAATAAATAAATAAAATTCTGTTAGTTTTGGTGCTCCATCAACTTACTCTCACTGACCTCCTTCCCATCTGTGCATTTTGTTTGATTGTTTTTACAAGGTTGCTTTCCTGTTTTTGATTGTTTGCCACCTTGGGACCCTAAGTTGGGTGTAAAGTTGGCTTTAAAATGTTATAAATATATAAAATTATACCCAAACTACAAGTCTTCCCCACGTTGCATATTCATCACTGTGACGAGAAACCTAAATCCTCACTCCATCCTTAACTATGCATTGATCAAGACTGAAAAACCTTTTCTTTTCTTTTCTTTTTTGCCACATGGTCTGCAAGAACACTGGGGCAGTTAAAGGACATTAAGGAAAATTAATCAGGGGCCAGGCAAAGTAGTTGTGAGCACCATCCCTTACAGACATGAGTGGTGTGTCTGCGGCATTGATGCTGAGATTGCCATGAATATGCACTGCTGAAAAACAAATGAGATTCAGTCTCAGAAGCCAAGGAACAAACTGTGCCAAGTCAGCCCTTTAATAAATACTGCAAGGAGCCAGAGCAGCAATTGAAGAACACACACAGTCTTCAAGTAACTAATACTCAATATAAAAGGCCCTCCAAATTCCAAAGCCCAAGAGTAATTTGTTAGGATACAGGGGTGGGGTGGGGTGGACAAGCAGACTTTTTGGATCACAATAAGTAGACAAAAAGAAGGTAAAAGTGCTCAATGTGTTTCCAAAGCAAAGTTAATGTTGCACGTTCCTACTGTATCTATGATTTTCTTTGAAATCACTCCGACAGAATTGTTTTCCTCTATTAATAATTTTGACATTCAGACATAAACTGTCTACTCAAGCTCTGCACTACGGATTTTTATTAGCATAAAGGAAATTGGTTTTCCTTCCAGAGGCCAGACGAATGCTAACATTGTCCTATTTGTGTATTTGAATTTATAGCTCGTGCCACCCTGAAGATTCAGGGTAAGTAATAGGGAGAGAGGCTGCAGCTCAGTGGCTGAGGATCTGCTTTGCATGCAGAAGGTCCCAGGTTCAGTCCCCGGCATCTCCAGCTGTAAGACTCCTGGCTAGGAAGTCCCAAGATCTTGAGAGTCACTCCCCATCCAAGCAGACAATACTAAGCTACAGGGACCAATGCTTGTTATGTTCAACAATAAATGAGTAGAGGGAACTGAAATACATCCCAATAACTTGTATGAAAAGGCAACAGACTTCAGTTTAGCAGCCTAACACATAAGCTCAGCTGAAAAGATCTTGCAATCCTACTGAAAGCTATTAAAAATCAGATTCCATAATTCAGATTCCCTTGGCGGGGAGGGCGGGGTATAAATTGAATTAATAATAATGATAATGATAATAATAATGGTAGAATGAGGAAATACACCTTTACTGCCAAAGATGGTGGTAGGGGAAAGCACCACTGGACATTTTCTGTTACCAGCCTCACCTACAAGGGAAAGGGATTGTAAGCCGCTCTGAGAATCCTTCAGGTAGTGAAAGGTGGGGTATAAATCCAATCTCTTCTTCTTCTCTCAAGCCATTTCTGCCAGAGAGCAAGAACGGACACTAAAAGCATGCAGAGGATGCAAATGAAATGGCTGAGGATGGTGTCTATGGAGCATGCAACCTTCAAAGATGATCTATCAGCCAGGAAGTCCCAAGTCAGGGCTGGCTCCGGGTTTTGGAGGACTGTAGACCACATGGTCTCTGGAGCTCCTCCACTAAGCATGCCCCCATTTTGAAGACACTTATTTATTTATTTCCATTTATATCCTGCCTTGCCGGGCAAACTGGCTCAAGGCAGCTTACACAAGATAAAATACAATAAAACAATAAATACAGTAAAAGTCCCATAATAACATAAAGTGCAAGTAAGACAATACAGATGGCAGCAGTTTCTAAACATGATCCAAGAAGAAAGTGGCATCCCACGGTGTAACACTAAGGGCCATAGTATGTTCCAATGGCTCATCCGTCAGTGGCATCTCCTAATGGAAAACTTGGTGGAAGAGCTCTGTTTTACAGGCCCTGCAGAATTGTAAAAGGTCCCACAGGGCCCTGATGTTCTCCGGGAGCTCATTCCACCAGTGTGGAGCCACCACTGAAAAGACCCTAGCTCTAGTGGTAGCCAATCTGGCGTCTTTCGGACCAGGGAAAGTCAGGCGGTTTTGCAACCCTGACCTCAGAGCTCTCTGGGGCACGTATGGGGAAAGGCAGTCCCTCAGGTAGACAGGCCCCTGACCATATAGGGCTTTAAAGGTCAAAACCAGCACCTTGAAACAAATCCAGTATGCTATTGGCAGCCAGTGCAGTAACTTCAGCACAGGCTGGATGGGATCTTGTACAGAGAGACCCATCAACAGCCTGGCTGCCGCATTTTGCACTAGCTGCAGCTTCTGGATTTGGGACAAGGGCAGCCCCATGTAGAGAGCGTTGCAGTAGTCTAATCTCGAGGTGACCATAGCGTGGATCACTGTTGCCAGGTCATTGCATTCAAGGAAGGGAACCAACTGTCTAATCAGCTGTAGATGGTAAAAAGCTGCCTTGGCAGTGGCTGCTACCTGTCAGGTTCTATAGTCAGGTCACACCACACAGCGCTTCATAAGAAGTATTCTGTTTATTGGTAGTTCATA
Source organism: Gekko japonicus (assembly GCF_001447785.1). Taxonomy (NCBI): domain Eukaryota; kingdom Metazoa; phylum Chordata; class Lepidosauria; order Squamata; family Gekkonidae; genus Gekko; species Gekko japonicus. Next base: position 705,510 of record NW_015177022.1, on the reverse strand, counting down.
ACTATAACACGTGAACGTTTTTTGTCGGGAATGGTCCAGAGCAGCAGGGCACCCACAGTTATAGTAGTTTCAAAAAAAAAACACCCCATTACAAGCAGAAGCCAATAAGCATTGTGCATTGTGCGCCGGAGAAAAGAGAGCGGCCAAAATAGGAGTCATTTGTTCCCAGCAGGTCAGGAGCAGCTGGAACCCCAAGGTCAGGAAAGCATAAGCAGATAACAACCCAGACAGGAGACATCATTACTGTACCAGGCTGAGGAAAGGAGGAACACCCCACACACATTCCAGGGAAATGGCAGTGTTAACTGACACTACCTGGGCCTCCATTGTTAAGGCAGCATCCAGGAGCACTCCCAAGCTCCTGACCCTCGGTGCTGGCACCAATGGTGCCCCATCAAAGGTCGGTAGTGGGATCCCTACCCACAACCCGTTCCGACTCAGGCACAGGCCCTCCATCTTCGTTGGATTCAATTTCAATCAACTCAGTCTAAGCCAGGCCCGCCACGTCCTGAAGCGTCCACTCCAGGTCATCTGGGGTAGAGTCAAACTGACCGCCCAACAGCAGATATAGCTGGGTGTCGTCAGCATATTGGTGATACCCTAGCCTGTGCCTTCGGGCACATACATACAATCACCTGAAGGGGGCAAAGTTGAAAAGATGCATGAAAGAGTTACACCTTGCTCCTGCATCCCCACCGTGAATCTCCTAGCATGATATGGAAGATTATTCCAGAGGTCCATGCAATACTGTGGGAGCTTCTGGGAACACCTCTCACTCCTGGTGGAAGCAGGTGGATCAAATGATTCTAGTCAGCATCAGGCCCTCCAGTGGGCCATGGGCCTCAGCAGAATCCCTACCACACTGAGCCTTGACACATACACCTGCCCCACTCAGTTCAATTATTGCCTCTGCCATGAACTCACTAGTGGCCATAGATTATGGTTGCCAGGTCCATCAGAAACACTGGCAGGGAAATGGGGGGGCTGTTCTGAGAACGGGAAGTGACATAGGCATGTTGGTGATGTCGGGGGTGACACTCTGGTTTTTGGACAAAACTCTACAGTAAAATCAGCCTCAAACCATAGAGTTTTGTCCAAAAACCAGAGTGTCACCTCCCGACATCACCAATGTGCCCACATCACTTCCGGGTGACATAAGCATGTCACGTTTATTTCCAGTGACATCACTGTTTTTGGGGGGGAATTTCCTCCCAACAGCCAGCTGGCAAAACCAGGGGATACCCTGCCCCCAACTGGGAAATGGCAACCCTACCATAGATGCAATGTAATAATATTATCTTTTCCTATGACTATCTTTTCCTAATACTACTATGTTTTCTATACAAACACCCCTTCCAAAGCACTACTTAAAAACAATTTACTAGGGTTATCCTGTTGGCTATGGAAACAGAGATGAAACTTATAGGTGGAAGTAATCTGTTACAAGAGAGTGCTGCCGAAACCCACAGCATTTTTTCCAGCTGCCTTAGCTTGCTGGTTGTTGTTGTTGGTTTTTTTAAATGGGCATTTCTGGCAAGGAAAAGATATACCCAGCTTTTCAGATAAAACACTTACTTTGCTTTGTCTCCTTCTCCCCCACTTGCAAGGTCAGCTAATACTTTGGCCCCTTTTGCATATTAAAAGCTCTCTCACAAACACTCCCCCCCCACTTCTCCGTACATATCCCCCATCAGCAACATAATCTCTTTTGACATGTAGGCTCCAACTAGCTGTTTCCAGTGTCAAGGTCGACACAAAGTGAAAAGGAACTGGCGGCCTTACCAAACTGCTAAGCAAGCAGCTGGTTTTACTCGCTGGGTATGACAGAAGGGAGCTTTGTGCTGGGGTGACACACTTGCCAGGGCTACTGCTAGCAGAACTGAACGTCTGAACCCTAACTGACACAAGCTGGAGAGGACTTCAACAACTGAGATACAGTTTTTCCTTCCCAGCATGTACATCAGGGTCAAAACACACTAGAACCTGTGAGATCTGGGACTAAATCCTCCCCAGATTTTTTAAAATGGTAATATCAGCCTCACTGGGAAAGGGGGAGTGGACTCAATTCAGGGGTAGGGGAGAAGGAAGGTTAACCCTGTATGCAGTTTCACTGATCAAAACTCTGACAACAGCCCATTTTTTCTTCTTTTAGGCCTAATTACAGTAAGGGGGTAAGCAGTGGTTTCAAGTGGCAAAGCCAAATAGGGGCAGAGGGTTAAATCCCCCACTTTCTCCATGCAACCTCAGTCTTTTTGAAGTCATTAGGAGAAGCGAATCCTGAATTTTCCAGCACCTTGCCTCTTATGACCCCTTGTCTCAATGCTCTTCCCACTCAAAGTAGCTGACCTCAAATGCTCTGAGTTAGTTCTGCATGATTTGGAAACGTTACCATTTCACAGCCCTTTTCAAGAGGCTGCTGTTTGTATCAAATACTCTGCAAGTTACACAAAAGAGAAGACACAGAATAAGTAGCATAAAGCCCTCCTTCTGCACGTTACACAAAAGAGAAGACACAGAGTAAGTAGCATAAAGCCCTCCTTCCTCACTGAGTTGTTATACGTGTTTTTATTTAATTATTCTACATACACTTTATATTTATTTTATATAAACTTTATTTGTATATTTACTTCATATATACTTTATTCTAAATGCTGACCCTATTTGGGTAGCCTTGGGAACTCTATCTGGACAGAAAGGCAGCATAGAAATGTTTTAGATAAATCAATTATCCTTACCCATCACTCTGTCTTTCAGCCAGGAAGTCTTATCTGTTCCTTTCTGGCAAAAGGATTCAATACCACGCTACCAATACAAACCTACAAAGGTAAAGGTAAAGGTTCCCTTGCTCGAAAGCCAGTCGAGTCCGACTCTAGGGTTGCGGTGCTCATCTCCGTTTCAAAGCCGAAGAGCCAGCGCTGTCCGAAGATGTTTCCATGGTCATGTGGCCAGCATGACTAAACACCAAGGTGCACGGAACGCTGTTACCTTCCCACCGAAGTGGTACCTATTTATCTACTTGCAATTTCTTGCTTTCGAACTGCTAGGTTGGCAGGACTGGAACTAGAGACGGAAGCTCACTCCGTCATGCGGCACCCTCGGGTCTCGAACTGCTGAACTACTGACCTTCCACAGCCTGCAGTTCAGCGTCTTAACCACTTGAGCCACCGCAGCTACAAACCTACAAAGTGTCATGTAAAAGCCTATGACATACTGGCACGAGTCTACATTTCAACATATGCTGTTCATGGGCCAATCCAAAATGGTTCTTAATCAAAAGAAGGTCTTCAGTAAACTACCCCATCTTTGTATTCTCCATTCATTGGGCTAAGGGCAGTCAGACCCTCTCTGATACTAGGACAGCTATGCCTAATTGCCCAGACTAGCCCAATCTTGTCAGACCTTGGAAGCTAAGCAGGGCTGATATTTAGATGGGAGATCACTAAGGAAGACCAGTGCTGCTATGCAGAAGAAGGCAATGGCCAACCACCTCTGTTCCATTTCTTGTCTTGACAACCCCATGAGGTAGAACATTATGGGGTTGCCAACAGCACACTTTATTTACTTACTTATGCCAGTGGTAGAAAGAAGCCATTATTCCCCTGCCAACACAAGTCCACTAGGACATCAGTCAATGAATGAAGCAATCAGAAAACACAGAAGTAGAAAAGGGAAGAGAGATGTAGAAGACTATAAAGAGGGCAGTTTGATAGAACTCTGGGACTGTCATTTTGATGGGCTCTTTGCAAATTTCCACCATCCAAGTACGACAGAGAGTCTTGTCCCCCAAATAGGAAGTTACCGGTATATCACCTCAGCTATACCTACAAATCATCTAACCTAGACATTACACTAGGAGTCAGGCAGCATACGAAACAGATACAATTTCAAACACTGTACAGTTAATTGGGCTTAAGCATGCTAGACCTTGAGCATGAAGCTTTCCAGTGGACTTGGTCAAGATTCTGTCAGTGCTACCTCCTTTCAAAAGAGTTGGTATACAAAGAGAAGATAATAGATGGGGAGGAATTCTTAAATATTTGGAACAAGCAAAACAGTCATCAACTTCTGGCCCTTTACTTTTTCATGCTAAATGTCTTAGCAAACACTAAGCCTGCTCTGCACACAATCATATGAAATTATAAGTAGCATACTCGTTTGTTGTTATTCACTGACTGTAGCTTACGTTTTATCATGAATTACATAAGCTAATTTCACAATGTATGAAGAAAACAGTTCTACAGACAACACGAATTTAATCTATAGAGTTCACTGCCACAAGATAGTGGATTGGTCCATCACGTTTTTAGACAAGATGACTAAATTGAACTTCCCTGATTAGAAACACCCTACTAGTTGGAGAATACCAGCTGGTAAACAATAAAATTGAATTATTTACTTCACTTCCTTCTTCCCAGAAATACCTGGCCATTGTGAGAAATAGGATGTTGGATACTATAGACCGCTGGTCAGATCCAGTACTATTCTTATGTCCTTGCATGCACACATCAAAACAAACTGGCCGGTCCAGTATTAAAGTATCAACCTGTTCTGGATCCTATTGTTCTATCTTTGGACCACCCTGGCACCCATTTTCATCAATAATCAGGTTCAAACTAGATTTTCCTTAAATGGGTCCCAGACCTGACATTTTCTGCTCAGTCAGATGGTTGCCGCATGGAATTAATATTTAAAGCACTATAGGAGCCTGATTCAGACTGGTACCATGGTACAAGGGTGGGCTTCAGTCCCTCCCTTTACTGTACTCCGTCCTGACCTGAAACAGCCCTACAGTTGCTTTCAATATCAATTCCCTGTAGCTGCTGTCTGGCTTCATGGGAAATGAGCTGGGTCTGGTGGGTCTGCTAAAAAATGTCAACACTTATTTTTGCCCTTAGGTTTCTCTTTTCTAAGAATCTTACTCCTCTCTTTCTAGGGTATCTAGTTTAAGCTTTAGGTCAGATTCCAGTTTTTAAAAGGTGGTAAAAGAACCAAGCATTTCAACTGCAGACCCCGCCCCGTCCCCAGCTTGACACTGTACATCCCCTTACCTTCATACATCTCCAGAATGTGAACGGTGTCACCAACCTGCAAAGACAATTCCACATCCTGGGCAGCATCGTAGTTATAGATTGCTAGGAGGGGAAAAAGAAACCAAGAGTGAACGATTGAGGTGGAACAAAAGGAGGACAAAAAGAATGAACTGTTTGGGGTAGGGAGGTAAAGGATTTCATTCCATTAAGCATACACAGGTTTCTCGGATTTTCTACAATTTTCGTTTTTTAAAAAAAAGTGAGTTAGGCTGAGGAAAGAATTAGCCATACTTTCAGAGTTGCTCCCATTCAGTCTGTAAAATGAACTGATCTGAAGACATTGCCATGCCATAGGATTTATTAATTCATTTTTAAAGGGCCCTCAAAATATACAATAAGCCAATGATAAAGATGAGGAGCAGGAGATGGATTCAGCTACCAGCTCAGTCATGAAGCTTACAGAGTGAAATCGGGGTAGTTTACTCGCCTACCTTCACAGGGTTATTGGAAGGATTAAATGGGTTTCATGCCCTCCTCCCGAGCTCACTGGAGAATGGACAGGATACCTAAAGCTCAAATCCCATTTCTACCACAGACTGGTCAAGAAGCCTAAGAAGCATCACTTCAGCCTGCACACAGGAGCTCATATGATTGAATATTTAAGCATTTCCATCCGTCATTCCCTAAAGGCACTCAAGGCAGCTTACAACTAAAGAAATTACAAATCAGCAGTAAAACAGAGATAATTTTTTTTTATACCACAGCAGTTCAATGTAAATTCCTTCGAAGCTTCAGAAGAATAGCGGCAATCCAATAAAGACAACCACAACATTTTTTAAAAATTAACTGGCACTCGCATAATAAGTAGAAACAATTCCAAACAGAGGCCAAATGTTAAAAGCCAGAGCATAAGAATTTAAAGACGTTTTTAAAAAAAGAAAGAAAGAACTGGAGGGGTATTTTAAAAATAAAACCCATGTCAACAGAAAGCTTGGGTACACAAAATATATCTGTAGCCAACACTGGAAAAGTAGCACACACTGTGCCTGCCCCATATCTGTGAGGAGGGTGTTCCAAACTTAAATATTCATCCACATAAAATATTTATTTACTTGTGAGATTTCTATGCCACCTCTCCAGAGTTCTGTTCAAAGTGGCTTATAATGCAAATAGTAAATTATCTATATAAAAAACCCATGCATATATATAAAAAGCTCATTCTGCCTCCTAGATATCTACGCACAGGGAACTTTGCACTGGGATTAGCTACAACAGCTGCTTGTGGAACTACATTACAATCTCTAAATTGTGCTTTCAAGACGGAGAGGATCTTAACTGATAAAGACTCTTCTCAGTCTTTCTTCTCAGATCTGTTACTATTATCAGCTTCAAATTGTAGCTGGGATGCTCCAGTCATGAATTTCCCAGCATCTCCTATGTTCTGACCCCGTGAACCCATTTCCTATTTTCTATGCACAGGGAAGTTTGTGTTTATCCATCATCTGAGCCTCCACAGAACCCGAAATAGGGTTTCAACAAGAATCTGACCTCAGTCCTCCCTTTTTAAGTGACAATACCAACCATCCCACAAGATGAGCAATAATCAAGGAAACTCCTTTTTAAAAAAGGATGCTCCATTAATGGACAGTCTACAATAACAGGAAAGAAATTCATAAAGCAGAACAAAATCTCCAGACACCCAGTAGCATTCAGAAGGCATTTGTAAAAAAAGGTGGCTTTTTGAAAGTTGCAAACCTGTTAAGGATCAAATCAGGAAATTCGCTATATCCACATATAACATGGTGTATTGCTTCCTGGCTTAGAGCCAATACAAACACAATGACTGTGGTTTGCCATACCGGAAATAATATACTCCAAGTTTCCTTTTAAATAGCAAGAGCAGCAATACATACAAATGGACTGCTTGAAGATAGGTTTCTGGCCATTTTGAAAAACAGACACTGGGTAAACAGCTAGCTGTGCAAGTTCTCCTCTGCTCCTTTGGGAGCCTTTAAAGATATCAAACCAGCAGTACAATCCTAAACAGAGTTCCACCCTAGCACTGCTTAGTACTGTACTGCAGGTTCCTTCTAAATCCATGTGTTTACAACTAGATCATTACCTGTGTCTAAAAGAACTATATTGAGATATTTTCCCCCTTCAAGGATTGTGGGTTTGCTTGGGGTACTTTACACCTGAACTATCCATGCAATGGACTGTGGGAGCTTTAGGGTTACCAAGTACTGACCGTGATTCGGGGGGGGGGCACATGATCCCCGGCCGGAACATTTCTCCCTGTAACACACCCACGCCGCACCATGCCATCGCCAGGAAGTGATGCTGGGCGACGCTCTGACAATGGAGCTGGAAACTCGATAGTACCATCAAGTCTCCAGCCCCATTGCCAGAGCGTCACCCAGTGTCACTTCCTGGCGACGGCATGGTGCGGCGCGTCTGTTTTCCGTGTGGGAATGGTCCTGGGAAGAAGTATGTGTCCCCCGCCAAATCATGGTAAGTACTTGGAAAGCCTGGTGGGAGCTGGCCTTGGGTTCAACCATTCTTTCTCATCAGACCTGCAGCCCCAACGTGTAAGAGCAACACAACACAATAATAGGTCCTAGAAGCAGAAGCCCTAGGCCTCACCATGGATTATGCACACAGAAGGAGTTACACAACAGTGGTCAAATCAAATCCATGCCCAGCTGCGTGGATAACCTACTTGCCTCAGCCACAGGAAAACCAGCTCTTTCAGAAGATTAAATGGGGAGTTACAAAACCACTTCAACAAGGTAAGAAGATCGTTGCCAGCTGGTGGTCACCAGTGATCTTAAGAACTGCTAGTCACAGAAATTCTTCCTTATGAATTAATATAGTGATGTGGGCTTCCTAGGAAAATTGAGCTGGGAAATCTTCTGAATCAAATTTATGTAAATAATTTAAATAACGTCAGCAAAATTTAAAGAAGGCATTCACACTGCCTGGATCACGTACAAGCACTGGGCTTTGTCCATGCGTCATATCACACATAAGACCATCGCTAATGGTTGATTTGTAACACAACGGCCCTGACTATATGTGGGGCAGAAAATGTTCCATGAAAAAAATATCGCATCGGAATTTTTTTCTCCTCACATCACTGCAGCCATGTATTGTGGACCATACCAGGGTGAGCAGCATTGCCCCAAGTGAGCAGCCGTACAACTGTACCCTCCTGGGCCATGGCTCTTTGCCTCTCTGTCTTTGTCTCCAGAAGAAAAGCACACATACATGTAACTCTGCACTGTGGGGTTAGGAAAGCACTGCAATGGCTGCACAATGCAAGAGCAGAAATGTGTATTAAGTGTTCATAATTCCAAGAAACCCTGTTTGGGTTTTTAAAGGTGAAAATTAAGCTGCTAAGCCTTAAGATTATAAAACAGGCCTTGCAGATGATGCCAGCTGATTGTTCAAATGATAGCAAAGGCAGAGGAGGATCACCAGTGGACAGGGAGCAGGATTTCAGTGCTCTGCATAGTTCTCATTTATTATTATTTTTAATTTACTTGATTTCTTCCCAACTGGGACCCAAATCGGTTTACATCATTCTCCTCTGCTCCATTTGATCCTCACAACAACCCTGTGAAGTAGGCTAGTCTGAGAGAGTGCGACTGGTCCAAGGTCACCCAGAGAGCTTCCATGGCAGAAGGGGAGATCTGAACCTGGGTCTCCCAGATCCTAGTCCAACACCCTTAACCCTTATACCACACCGGCTGCCTATGCAATGGAGGCACCTAAAAAAAAAGGAGCAATACTTCACTCTTATACCTGTTCAGGCTTACCTTTAGAATACATCAGGAAAAATATCTCCTGATTGCAGAAGAGTCCTTGCCCATATATCTGTGAGAGTCACTGGTCTGGACAGACATTCTTGGAAGGAGCAGTGACTCCTACAGAGATACAGCAGAGGGCTTCCTCTGAAGACTGAAGGTGATGTGATCACTGGTCAAGAACATATGCTGATTTGGCTTCCGGTTTTGGCAACTTGCTGGACAGGCATGCTCCATCTCGCTCTGATGTGAGCACCCTGTTATCGCCGTGGATGGGAGGGGTCCCAGATGATTCTGGGACCCCTGAGAGCCCTTGTAGGGGGGTCGTAGCCTGGGGCGCGAGGGGTGCCTCTTCTAAGGCGGCAGCCGAAGAATTGAGGCTCCCCTTTGCCACATAGGTCCTGCCACCACTGCCTCTTCTAAGGCGGCAGCCGAAGAATTGCCACATAGGTCCTGCCACCACGAGACCACCATGGATGCAGAGGCGCATGCCAGAGAAAGCGAGCAAGAGATCTAGCGCCTGGTTGCTCCCACCCAGCCCCTGAAGAAAACGTTGGGATGAACTGTGAGTTTGAGCATATTTAACTAACTAAGCAGAGACGCGATCAACCACCCGAAAGCCCTAATTCAAATCAGTAGAGGAGGAAGAGTGAGGAATCCCCCCGGGGGGGAATCGCGGCATATAAAGCGAAGGGCAGAGAGCCGGTTGTTGCTGAAAATCAACATAGCCAAAGAGGATGTAAACCAGCTCAGAGCGCAATTAAATAAACAGACCTTCAGAGTGTCCAAACAAACTTTTTCTTATGTAAACAATGTCTGTGCGAGGAGATAAAATGGTGCCGAAAAAGACTTCTTCTCAAAGAATTGCCAGCTCACAGTCATCGAGACACAAGCCGGAAGTGCCTACTGACTTCCCAAACATGTTAACTATGGTTTTGCACCCTCTGCTGGACCAGGTGACTAATCTCAACACTAAATTTGATGATCTTCAGAAACAGCTGAAAGAAAAAACTACCAAGATAG
>NW_015177022.1:666614-694597 GCF_001447785.1 Gekko japonicus | reverse complement strand
AAATATACCCCCCCAAATTGTTAATGAAAGCTGTAAACACCAGTATTTCTAGTCCAAGATCTTTGGGCTAACAATAAGTGGGTTTAAATTGTCCTACTGGGCTGCATGTTAAAGCACAAAACAAGTTATATTTATGTTCTGAAGCACTTCCTTGTTGGAAATCCAGACAAAGATGACACATGACTTTCATCAAGGGCCTATTTCTGCACAACTAGCAAAAAAATTCAAACTGAGGGCAGACTGGATTAAAAAAGATACCCTCTGCAGAGAAGCAATGGTCCCGGTCACACGAGCGGGATACTTTGCCGCTGAAGGGAGGCAAATTAGAGCCGGAGCAAAAAGAACCGCGGTAGCATGATCTGATGCGTCCCTGTGGCTCCGTGTTCCGGCCTTCGGCAGGCGATCAGACGTAGCACGGCAAAACGGATGTTGTGCGTTTGTGCGCATGCGTGGGATAGGGAACAGCGCTGGCTGCGACGGGCAACCAGCGCTTCCCCGATCAGACACCTGGAGTTGCCGCGCGTCATCCGGAAGGTAGTGCTCTGTTGCCAGTACCTTTTCAATGCGTGTTTTTGGGCCGAAGGGACGGATCGGGGACGGGTGCAGGACGCTTCCCTGATGTTGCGGTATGATCACGCCTGTTTGATGCGCCCTCAACCCGTCTGTTTCGTGGAGCAAATCCTCCCGTGTGACCGGGGCCAATATATTCTAAAACTATGGTCCTCTAAAAACATGACTCTGAGGATAGATCTAGTCACACCTCAGAATCTGGCTTCCAGATTCCCATTACTGCAGTCACCAGATTCCTGAAATCCCAATTTCTGTTTGAAAAACAGAACAATTTTCTAGCCCTGGTGATACAGAGATAAGCATAAACGGATAATGCAGTATTCTCAGCATTTAACAAATTTAACAAACAAACTGGTATTTTCTTGTTGTCGTCAAAACACAGCTGACTTATGCCGACCCCACAGGGTTTTCAACGCGAGAGATGTTCAGAGGTGGTTTGCCATTGCCTGGCTCTGCGTCACAACCCTGGTATTCCATTAAGGTTTCCCATCCAAATACCTGCCAGGGCTACCCCTGCTTAGCTTCCGAGATCTGATCAGATGAGACTAGCCTGGGCTATCCAGGTCAGGGCAACTTCAGCCTTAGCACAGCCAACAAAGTACAGTTTGCTAGGTGTGAGGGTAAGGTACAGAGAGATCCACCACCTCGAGGGCTGCTCTAATGGTGGATCAAAAGAACAAAACAAAACAAACAAACAAAGCTGTAGTAGGAGGGAAATAACAGTTTTAGTTTGTTACACCCTAAGCATTTCATCTATGAGTCTTGAGGGGGATTTAAAACAAGAATAAACGTATTGTTATTTAAAACCATTAAAATATATGGTTTTTACCATGTTGTTTAATTATTTTTTTAATGACTATATTTATTTTTGTTTTTATTTCTGGTCTTATAGATCCCCCTAAAGAAGTGCAGGCAAAATGTTAGAGGAGCAGAATAAAACTATTATTTTTTCCCCCACTGCATCTGTTGTTGTTGTTCTTTAGCTGATTAGGAGGCCAGCCCAGAACATTGACTCACACAGAGAAACAACTGTCAGTCTCCTCCCAGGATCAATCATGCCACATCAGAAGTGCTTGAATAATACAATTAGAACAGATGCAGAGACGGGGAGATTTCTTTACTGCATATTTATCCTCTCTTTCTTCCACCATGAAACTTCACTGTATCACAGGACCCCATCAACCATAACCTGAGATCCTGAGAATTATCCACCCATCCTCTCTCCTAAGGCTGATCTGAAGCAAGACCAAAGTTCCAGGATTGGAATTTACCGTGCAGTTTTGGGGCCTAAAAAACAGCCCTACATAGCAGTGGGGGCACGACATGGCTCAGAACTGGGGAAGCGGTAATTAACTCTTTCCTTTCACGCTCTTTGTTTCCGCAACCAAAATATACCCTTTCCTGATGCTTTTTGCTCAAGCAGAGGTGGGGACTGGTACAGGTAATTTGACCTCACTTTCTTGCAGCACACTAGAACATGATTTTAGAATTACAGGGTTACATGCAATACCAGCTATAACCTCTAAGATTAAAGGCTGAGAATCTTTTAACAGCTCCCCTGAAATCCCTTATGGTACGACCCTAGATGCCCTCCCATCCTAATTAAGAAAGAAAGAAAGAAAGAAAGAAAGAAAGAAAGAAAGAAAGAAAGAAAGAAAGAAAGAAAGAAAGAAAGAAAGAAAGAAAGAAAGAAAGACTTCCATTTGACATAGAGGAAGGCTTTGCAGTCCTAAAGACAATGTCTGCAAACAAAAGAAACATAGCTTTGACGCAACTCATGAGGGCAGGACCTGAAGTAGCTACTTTCCTTTGATTGACTCGCCCAAGAACAGAGAGTTAGTGTATGTAGAACTCTTTTACCCAGCTGTTCTGTACAAGTTTACGGAAGACAAATTGCTGGGATTTTCCCTGGGAGCCTTATTACTTTCACCCAGTGTGGCTTATTTCTTTGGAGACAGCTCAGCACAAGCTGCTGTCTAGAAACGAATGCTTCTTGGAGAGACAGGGCGTGTGCATAGATTACTTGTCTTTTGAAACCGCAACAAATGGAATGTTATATGCTTAAGAACACACCATATTTTATCCCAGGAAATGGCAGCTTCAGAGGGCAGACTCTATGTGGCATCACATCCCTGTTGGGCTACCTCCTTTCCCCCCAAATTCCACCCTCCCCAGGCTCCACCCCCAAATTTTCAGGAATTTTTCAACCATCCTGGAGTTGGCAGCCTTAGGAAGAGGCCAAGTCTAAGAGAAAGTAGCATTCCTAGGTCATCTAGCAAGTCGTCAGGATTTGAACCTAAAGACCTCTTGGATCATAGCTTATATTCTTCACCACTACACCACAGTAGCTCCTTTAATACCACCAGCACCACATCATGTAACCACATAATATTCAGCACTTTAGAGCATGCAAAGCATTTCACAGACACCACACCACTGTAATCTTACACACCTGTCAGGCAATGTTCCCTCTAAGCTGTGGAGTCTTGTGAGCCAAAATTCTACTTTGTGAGCGACTGGCATTAAAGTTGTGAGCGAGTGGTTTGGCTACTGCATAAATAAGTTTGTTCTGGAGCCTTCCTTACTGAGCTAAGACAAAAATGTGTGAGCTGGAAGCTAAAAAGCTGTGAGCTAGCTCACACTGACTCAGCTTAGAGGGAACACTGCTGTCAGGTTAATAATACCATCTCCACATTACAGACTTGGGGAGGAAAATCCCAGACTGAAAAAGAGAGTGGCTTGCCTAAGGCCATGTAAGGGGCAAGAGTCCCCATTTGTAACTCTTAGTCATTTGACAGCAGTATAGTAGCAGCTCGTACCAAGTTGACCAAGATAGCCCTATAGTGATGAAAAAGAGAACCATCTTTTGGAGTTATGCAACTCTTGCTGCCCCCCTCACACACATGGAGTGTGTGTGTGGGGGGGCTGGCATCCCCTTCTCAAACATATTATGAATTGGAAGTTTTCAAATTGGTTGGCCACTTTACCAGGGCTGGAGGCACAAGAAAGAAGTCCCAGTGCATTACTTAGCAACTATGCAGCATGTTCCCCGATTATTTTTTGGGCTCAAGATGGCTGGTAGGGAACTGAGCGTTTATGTCCTTGGTCTGTGGACCTTGACACAATGGAGTGAAGCCCACAGGCCTCAAAATAAACTCCACTGGGGAGTGTGGTGGGGAGGTAAGGGATGAAAGGAGAAAACAGGAATGGGCAGGCCCCAAGGCACATCCACATCAGTTGTAGCACAAACTGGAGAGCAGACCGCCCTCCTCAAGCAGGCACCAGAGCTCTTCAACAGAGAGAGGTGGGCAAAATCATGCTCCTCCCGAGCTTTCTGGAACTGGAGCTGAGGTCCTGTTGCTAGCACTGTTCACAAGTTACAGCAAACACAGATACAAGGCTACGCACAGCGTACACTTGATTCTTTGTAAGTTCATCAAGTAATTCTCACATTACAGTCAAGGCATTAAACCCCACATTAATTCAGGGACCCAGGGCTGGAGGCACAAGAAAGAAGTCCCAGTGCATTACTTAGCAACTATGCAGCATGTTCCCCGATTATTTTTTGGGCTCAAGATGGCTGGTAGGGAACTGAGCGTTTATGTCCTTGGTCTGTGGACCTTGACACAATGGAGTGAAGCCCACAGGCCTCAAAATAAACTCCACTGGGGAGTGTGGTGGGGAGGTAAGGGATGAAAGGAGAAAACAGGAATGAGCAGGCCCCAAGGCACATCCACATCCGTTGTAGCACAAACTGGAGAGCAGACCGCCCTCCTCAAGCAGGCACCAGAGCTCTTCAACAGAGAGAGGTGGGCAAAATCATGCTCCTCCCGAGCTTTCTGGAACTGGAGCTGAGGTCCTGTTGCTAGCACTGTTCACAAGTTACAGCAAACACAGATACAAGGCTATGCACAGCGTATACTTGATTCTTTGTAAGTCCATCAAGTAATTCTGACATTACAGTCAAGGCATTAAAACCCACATTAATTCAGGGATCTGGAATTTATTCAAACAGTGGAAGAGAAGAAGGTAAGTTTAACATGCAATGTTCAGGATGATTGCATTTAAGCCCCTCCAAGGTCCTATGGAATTCTCTAACATGGAAGGTCAAAGGGACAAACAAAGCAGCTGGCCAGCTGTAAAGTTTTATTACTTACAGAAACCACTGGAATTCGATGGCTGAGTATGAGATAAAGGCAGCAGTGATGCAAGCTTTAGGGCACAGGCAGATTCCTTAAAGGGGTCATGGAGGAGTGTCAGGTCCCTCTGGCCAGGTACACAATCTTCTTATTCCTAAACTAAAGGGGTACAAGGGTGCAAGCTGCTGGAAGTCATGACACCCTCAGAAGGTGATGAAAACCATGACCTGGAGCCTGGTATTTTAGACTTAGATGTGTGGCAGCCTGATCTAGCTGCTCAATGATGACAGAAAAGTCATCTGCATACACTCAGAGGCAACATCACTTCTACTACAAGTATTTTAAACAGTTAACCACTAACATAAAGCCCAACAGCTGAGCCATGATCAAGGAAAATGGTTCCTTTTATCTCATAATCTTCACAGATGAATCTTCCTTAACGAGCAACTAAACTGTCTGAAAACATCTGCATAGCACTCTTCCTAAGCTCACTGAAAATGTGGTATAGTAGTTAAAGTGTTTTTCTGGTATTTTAGACTTAGATGTGTGGCAGCCTGATCTAGTGATGACAGAAAAGTCCTCTGCATACACTCAGAGGCAACATCACTTCTATTACATATAATGGAGTCTCAAGTATTTTAAACCGTTAACCACTAACATAAAGCCCTACAGCTGAGCCATGATCAAGGAAAATTGTTCCTTTTCTCTCATAATCTTCACAGATGAATCTTCCTTAACAAGCAACTAAACTGTCTGAAAACATCTCTCTCTCTCTCTCTCTCTCTCTCTCTCTCTCTCTCTCTCTCTCTCTCTCTCTCTCTCTCTCTCTCTATCTCACCTACTTGACAGGACAAAGCTTGAGTCCAGTGGCACTTTTAAAACCAACAAAGTTTAATTCCAGGTATAAGCTTTCATGTGCATGCCTCTTCTTCAGATACATTGAAACAGACTTTGCCAACCATTAGGTATTTGGGGGGGTTACTTGCCAGGAACGGCTAAGTAGAATCATGATGCATATGTAACTGAGCGATAAATATAGCCAAAATTGGAAGCAGTTGGTAAGACCTATGAATAGCAGCAAATTAGCATACAGATAATAGAAGAGTTAACAGATACAAGAACTGAGTGACTTAGCATGTGTAGTGAGAGAAGAACCCAATATCTCTGTTAAGCCCTGGGGGTTCCATTGTCCTGAGTACAAACTGAACACTCAGGACAATGGAACCCCCAGGGTTTAAGTTCTCGTATCTGTTCTCTTTTATTATCTGTATGCTAATTCGGTGCTCTTCACAGGTCTTACCAACTGCTTTAATCCAATCTTAGCTATACTTATTGCTCTGTTACTTATACATCTTGACTCTAGTTAGTCCTTCCTAGCAACTAACCCCACCCCACCTATATGTAATGGTTGGCAAAGTCTGTTTCATTGTATCTGAAGAGGTATACATGAACATGAAAGCTTATACCCAGAATTAAACTTTGTTGATCTTAAAGGTGCCACTGGACTCAAACTTTGTTCTGTTGCTTCAGACCAACACAGCAACCCACTTCAATCCACTTGATAGAGGATAAAATAGAGGAAGGGAGAACAAACTTATATGCTGCTTTAGCTCCCCGTTGCAGAGAAAAGTGGGGTATAAATGCCTAAATAAACTATATAAAATCCCATAGAAATAAAATAATTAGGAGCTGGTAATATGAGATCCAAGCTGAGGGCTCAAGTGAACTTAAAATGAAGAGTCATGGAGGGCAGTCCTATGAAAAACTCTGTCGTGATAAATAAATAGCCTGCACAAGCAGGACTGACTTTATCTGATCCTAGCAGATGATAAAGAAGGCCCTAGGAAAACTTAAGGTGGAAAAACCACCAACCAAGGCACCCCCACAGAAAGCATCCTCTCTCTGTCACCCACCTGACTTCTGGAGTTGGAGACGCCTGAAGGTCCTCCCTGGGGCATCTTGATAAACAGATCTGAGGGGGAGAAGGCAGCATCATGCCACTGAGGGCTTTAAAGGTCAAAAGCAGTATTTTTGAGTGGTGCTTCAAAGCAAGCCGGAAACCAGACAAGCTATTTCAGTAGTGGAAAGATGTGAACATCATTCATTAATTATTAGAATATTCTGCATGCCTTCCCATGGTTTTACATGCCTCAGGGGAGCCCCCATTAAAATAGCCGGGCTGCTGTGTCCTCAAAAGTATTCAAGCACTATTCAGCTTGAAGTAGAAACTCTACAACATGTGCTGTTGGTATGAGGAGCCTCACATGAGATTTTTCTTCGAAATCCAGAGTAAAATGTATGTTTTTTGCCCAGACTGGATTCAGCATTTCATCCTCTCGGACGTGGACTCAGAATTTTCCCAGGCTGCTGCTAGGTTTTGGGCAGCCTGTCTTGCAATATGTAGAGAGCAGATGGATCTTAATCTTAATCCATAATTCAGATGTTCTAACCTTAGACGATTTTATTTTATAGTCCACTATTTTAACCCGTATATTATTTGTGTATTTAGTTTTATTTATTTGTATTTTAAGCTGGGGAAAGTCATTAATTAAACTTTGATTGATTGATTGATTGATCACCTCATTCCCAAAGGAGATGCAGCCTGAAAAGCAACCAAAGTTGGCAAAAAGCATTTCATGCTCTGGATGCTGCTTGTGCAACTAATAGCAAAAATAGATCTTGAAGCACTGAAAAGCGGTGTACTTGTCCTATTACATTTTTATGTCACCCAGTTCTCCAAGGACTTCAGGGCAGTGCACACAGTTCTCCCTTCCCTCTTTTCATCCTCACAACAACCCTGTGAGGTGGGTTAGGCTAAAAAAGCATGACTGGCCCAAGGTCATCCGTGAGTATCATGAATGAGTGTAAATCTGAACCTCGGTCATCCAGCTCCTAGTCTAACCACTGCAATACACTGGCTCACAATCAGATGGAAAATACTATGCAAAAATAAAGTTGCTTCTTTTGTTTCAGCAAGTTCTTCAGTAGCATTGCCAGAATCAGTCTCTCTTTTTCCACTAAGGGTGCAACAAGTCACTCACTATAGCGGCAATAGTGATGCTTCAGCGATTCACCCACGTTTGGCTGGCTGTAGCTCCAGCTCCAGAAGGGACTCCCTACTCCCTGGGGATGCTGCTACTGCTCTTTCAACCAAAGCATGTTGGAGAGACTAATACTGGCAGGCAGAGTGAGAATCAGTGCCAGACAGGGCCTCCCCACTTTGATGTCCATAGAGCAGTGGATGTGTCTAACATACTTAATTTTTTCAAAGCACTCTCCAGTTCCTCTTGTGCTGACACGCAGTTCTCCCAGATGTCACAAACAGATATTTCCAGCCCCCTACTACATGCAGTCCTTTTAAAAGTGGATTAGACAGAGGTATGGAGGGCAGACCTGTGAACGGGCAATGCTAGGTTATCCCTGGCCTGGATAGCCCAGGCTTGCCCTATCTCATCAGATCTCAGAAACAAATCAAGCTCAACCCTGATTAGTATTTGGATGGGAGACCACCAAGGAAGCCCAGGGTTGCTGCACAGTCAATGGCAAACACCTCCAAACATCTCTTGCCTCTAAAACCCCTAAGGGTTGCCATGTTGGCTTCAACTTGACTGCACTTTACACATACACAGAGGGCTTCAACCCAAGATCTTCTACATGCCACGCAGATGATCTACCACTGAGTTTTGGCTTTGGCCCCTGTAGGATGTTAGATATGTCACATACTGTACTGCTTCTTTCAACATCATCATCATCATCATCATCATAGAGCTTTATTGGCATAGTATTACAGAAAGATAAAAATAAGATAAAACCACGGTATATAGCACAGTAGTGGAGGAAAATTCAGTAGTGGAGTTGAATTCAGAATAACATATCCCAAAAGAAAATGGTACATTAAAAACTAAGTGTTAAAAGCACTTCCCCTTAGCTTCCATCCCAATGAGAGGAACTCAGCGACAGATGTAGTGATTTCAGGGGACTTACTGGAAAGCAAGAAGATAAACTCATTATCAACAATCTTTGCAGAAGGCAAAAGAGGACGAATCAAGTGATGGTCCAGGAAAGAGTATGGGGGTAATGAAGAAGGATATGTTGCACAGAGTCAGGTTCATTATAGGAACAGGTGCAAACTCTATCCTTATAGGGGGTACCCTTGTATCTACCTGTCAAAACAGCTGAAGGAAATAAATTAAACCTAGCCAACATAAAGGATCTGCGATGAAGAGGAATAATCAAATTACAAAAATACTGAGTCACAGAATCTTGTAGTGAAGGGAGGCCGAGGAAACGAGCAGAGCACACTCCAGTGCTACCTGCATTAATTACTTGGGCTTCAATGTCCCGTATCCTCCTTTGTACAATCTGAAAAATTGTGATTTCTCCGTAATTTCAACATCTCTTTATGGCACATGGATAAGATTTTCCCATGGAACATGTATTTTTATACCCATTTCCTCCCCATCTTAGATGTTTTTACCACCTACAATAAAAGCATAATGTTGCATGGTTAAAGCTGAAACACTTATCAACTCATCAAGTGGACCCTTTTTCTTCTGTGCAGAAGTAGAACACAAATATCCTCATTAGCCAATAACTTGTTTCAATGCATCCAAATAGTGGCATCTATTTAGTGAGATCCGTGTCCTTACGCACTTGATTCAGACACAGCCGCAATTCCCGTTCCCACCCCACCCATAAAATCTTCAAGAGAACTTTGATAAGAGTTCCTTTCTGAGCTACCCAGCCTGGCATTTTGGCTTGAACCCGTAATCTGATAGAGCCCGCTGTTCCTGGCGAACAAAGAGCCGCATTGACGGCCTTCCTACTGAACAGCTCAAGCCTCATTACATCTTTCAGGCAACAGAGTCACAAACTATTGTATGGAAGGGGAATTATGCGCTTGGAGCCGGGTATTTAGAGCTGGCATTTGGGCTGCACTTGTGGAAAAGGGTTGCTATGTGGCTTCTTGCCAAGCCCTAGCCAAAACAACAGTGACTTTATTGGAGGGGGGGGAGGAACGAATTGCGCAAGGAGATGGTTCCTTTGCTGGTACAAAGGCCTTTTGATCTTCTGCAGAGAGCGTTTGGAAGCTATATGCCTAGACATTTAAGACAGAGCATGCCAAGGGTTGTATCTCAGATCTAACAGGGAGAAAACACATATGCCCCCTCATAAAGTTTTAAATAATATCCCCAGCACATCACCAACAGAGTTCCAAATGAAATCAACAGAGGAACAGATAATGAGGCTGACATTTAAGTACTCTGGGTGCCTTTACACCAACTGATCGCACTTTAGCACAGAAAAGCTAGAAAGATCCGACTGGCACCCATGCTTATTTTGCGTACATTTGAGCTTCGCACAGAAATATTACAGGCCCACTGTAACTTGCGTTTCAGGACTTTTTGGGCTCATCACCAATGTTTCCTCTAAGCTGTAGTGTCTTGTGAGCAAAAATTCTACTTTGTGAGCTACTGGCATTAAGGTTGTGAGCGAGCAATTTGGGAACTGCATAAATTAGTATGCACTGGAGCCATCCTTCTTGAGCTAGGACAAAAATGTGTGAGCCGGAGGCTAAAAAACTGTGAGCTAGCTCACACTAACTCAGCTTAGAGGGAACACTGCTCACCACCCACAGGGATAACACTTCATAGTTCTGACACAAAGCGGCATCTAGCTTACAACAGCTTAAAGGTAAAGGTAAAGGTTCCCTTGCTCGAAAGCCAGTCGAATCCGACTCTAGGGTTGCAGTGCTCATCTCCGTTTCAAAGCCGAAGAGCCAGCGCTGTCCGAAGACGTTTCCGTGGTCATGTGGCCGGCATGACTAAACACCAAGGCGCACGTTACGCTGTGACCTTCCCACCGAAGTGGTACCTATTTATCTACTTGCAATTTCTTGCTTTCAAACTGCTAGGTTGGCAGGAGCTGGAACTAGAGACAGGAGCTCACCCCGTCTTGCGGCACCCGGGTCTTGAACTGCTGAACTACTGACCTTCCACAGCCTGCAGTTCAGCGTCTTAACCACTTGAGCCACCGCAGCTCCTACAACAGCTTAGGCAATGATAAATTTGCTAGCTTGTAAGATGCCACAGGCCAACACTCCTCCATTGTTGCTACAGTGATGCATTTCAACTTGAACAGCACATATCTGTCCAGGTTTAAGGACACACTGAGGTACAGCTTTGGAAGAGTGTCAGAAGGGCCTTGAATGCAAATCTTGTGTGCATATCAGCACAGAGAAATTGTGCTGTTCCCTCTTCCATTCCAAATCAGAAGAATCAATTTTGTAAAGAAGAGACCCTTGCTGTCATACGGTACCCCTTTGGTTTTTCACACAAAGGATTAGATACTAGTCTTCTGGCCTAACTACACCACCATATATGATTAAGCATTGACAAATTGACAGTCCACTCTTCCAGCCACCCAACTACAAATCATAATCACATCAAATTTTAAAAACATTTTAACATTTTAAACCCAATATTTATTTAAATATTTATACCCTGCTTTTCTCCCCAATAGGAACCCAAAGCAGCTTACACCATCATTTTCCCCTGGGGTGTTTCACTATGAAAATATTTTTGTGTTAATATTTCTGTGATTTAATGTGGGGTTTTATATGTGTGTTCATATGGTTTAAAATGCAGGCCTCTAGAGTAAGAAAGAGGAGGACTGGATGGGTGGTGGAAGTGTTTGGTAGCTGTGGTACCATCATGATTGGATGGTAGCTGTGAGTTGACTGGTTTTGTAGACACGGCTTGTGTGAGAGAGAAAAAGGTTGAATGGATGAAGAGACAATGCTGTTTGCAAATGGATTCTGCCATTTCACACAGTAAAACCCAGTTGCAAAGTGCACTGAACGCGGATTGAAAGTGGGTTAGTGTGTGAGTAAGTGAGTGAGTGTGTGTGTGTGAAAATGGAGGTTCTGTGGAGAGTGAGAGAAATCTGTGTTCTTTGTGGAAATTATTAGCCTAAGTGGTGGGGAAAATAAGCCTTTCTGAAACCATTACGCTTATGAACCATACTGAAACCATTATGCTGTTATACTTCTAAATAAACTCTACACTGTTTTGCTTATAAATTAACCCTATGCATGTTTAAGAAAACAACTGTTTATTTTAGAGTAAAGGATCCCTCCTTTTACCTCAGAGCTACTCCCGCATGCTGACCCTTCTGTCATTCTACAAATATAACTAAGCCATCCTGTTCTTTGGGTTCAACAAAGAAGAGACCCTTCTGTCATTCTACAAATATAACTAAGCCATCCTGTTCTTTGGATTCAACAAAGAAGACTAAGATGAGAGCCTTTGGTGGCAGCGAAAATAAGTAGGCAACAATAAGGAATGCAAGCAGTAGCATAATACACGTCATCTCAGAATTCTACAGAGATATGCCATTACAAGAGTTACATATAAGGGGTTACATATAAGGGGTGTCAGAATAGAAGCAAAACCGTTATATCTTCCTTTTCCTCACAACAACCTGCGATGCAGGTTAGGCTAAGAGAGAGAATGACTGGCCCACAGCCAGCCAGCAAGTTCCCATGGCAGAGTGGCAACTCAAACCTGGGTCTTCCAGATCCCAATACGCTGAGCGCTGCTGAGAGCTTTGTGGAACAGCACCATCATAAACAGAAAAGAAATTACTCCCCTCTCTCCTTCACTATAGAAAGTTATCTGAGAGATGGGAGAGCAATGAATCCCCAGAAGGGGATTTTGGTCATCAGTGGTGGAACATGTGAGTCATCACAAGCAAATATCTTAATTCTGCTTTCTCAAATGTGGTTCAGCACTGCTGTGATACAGTCTAGAATGTAGCTGAACGTAGCTGCAGACAGGAAGGTCTGTAGTTCGGCAGTTCGGGACCTGAGTGCTGCGTGATGGAGTGAGCTCCCGTCTCTAGCCCCAGCTCCTGCCAACCTAGCAGTTCAAAAGCAAGAAATTGCAAGTAGATAAATAGGTACCACTGTGGTGCGAAGGTAATAGTGTTCCGTGCGCCTTGGCATTTAGTCATCCCAGCCACATGACCACGGAAACGTCTTCGGACAACGCTGGCTCTTCGGCTTGGAAACGGAGATGAGCACCGCCCCCTAGAGTCGGATTTGACTGGCTTTCGAGCAAGGGAAACCTTTACCTTTATCTTTTACCACAAATGTACTCACCAGTACTGAGCACATCTTTTAACCGGGAGAGTGCAAGGTGAGAGACTGGCAGTGGCCTTGTGCTGCATTTCACTTTTGAGATCTCCAAAACCCAGCATGACTGCAGGTAAGAGCTCAGTGGTGTAGTGGTTAACAGCACTGGACTAGTACCTGAGAAACCCAGGTTCAAATCCCAACTTGAGCCATGGAAGCTAACTGGGTGACCTTGAGCCAGTCACACACTCTCAGCCTAGCCTACCTCGCAGGGTTGTTGTGGGGATAAAACAGGAGAGAGGAGAATGATGTAAGCCACGTTGGGTTCCCACTGGGGAGAAAGGCAGGGTATAAATGAATTAAATAAATAAGTTCGGGCAGTGGGCAGGGAGATTCATCCCCACAGTTCAGCATGACTACAGCTGACCTTAACAACCATACCAAATGTATGACCACCATGAATCCTGCTTCTCTCCAATCCTGGGAGAAGGCTAGGAGGCTTATCTCTGCAGCTGAGCAGCGTTTCAGAGGCACAGTGAAGCAGGAAAGGCTCTCACTGCTTCCAAGCCACTCCAAAATTCAGCAGACATCACAGAGAAGATCCCAACCCTTCCGAACAAGGAGAATGGCAGGATCAGGGAGTATCCTGCCTTTATGCTAACATCAGTTCTCACACAGTGGTTTGGTGACGCCTGCTAAGCAGCCTCCAGTCATCCCAGAATACGTACATCCTGCCGGTACAGTCTACCCCCTCTATCCACAACAGCATCTTCATCCTTCCTTACCTCACAGGGTTGTTCTTAGGGGGATATAATACAGGAGAAGAGAGTGTTGTAAGCTACTTAGGGTCCCATTGGGGAGAAAAGTGGGGCACAAATATCTGCCTAAATGAGTAGGTGACACAGCCTTTCTCCACTACAGGTACTG
This sequence comes from Gekko japonicus, assembly GCF_001447785.1. Lineage (NCBI taxonomy): Eukaryota > Metazoa > Chordata > Lepidosauria > Squamata > Gekkonidae > Gekko > Gekko japonicus. The sequence continues at coordinate 680,827 of NW_015177022.1, read as the reverse complement.
TGGAACAGGAATACTCACAAAAGCAGTGCAGATCACGTAACATCACATATATGCTTGTAGTCACACTTATAATCCATGGAGACTGGGGAAAAGTAGAAGGCCTTTTTTAAAACCAAAATACCAAGCTAAGCATTAGAACTAGTGGGCACATGTGTGCCAGGGTTGTGCATAGCCTCTGGCATCCTATGGGAAAACAGAGCAACTACCACAGGTAAAGAAGTAAGAACAACAATCCCATAAGATCTCTGCTTTCAGTTACTCCAAATTCAATTAGCGTGGGACCAGATTATGCCCCATAAGGTACGATTTTGCAGTTCGTCACTTACGCTCTCAGCCCCCAGTGCACACAACCGTAAGCAAACTTTTGACAGCTTACTGTGTACGCGGCTTACTCTGTGACTTTTTGGGAGCCCCTTCTTGTTCAGCTTTCTAAAAGGCACATTTTAAACAGCTCAGAAGCTTTCCCAGACAAAAGGGCCTCTCATTCGCTACACCCCTCCTACCCTACAAAGTGATGCCAGGGAAAGCGAGCCAAAGAGGAGGCATTGTCCAGGAGAAAAACAAGCCTCAAGGCAAATTAGACAATAGCTATTGTAATTGGGGAGGGGGGGTCAAGGTTGTGGAGTTGATAGAGTGCTTGACTCGGAAAACTTGAGTTCAAGTTCTTGGCCATAAAACCCATTAAGTCCCGGTTATCACAAAGGTAGTAAACCAGGCTGTTACTTTTCAGACTGTTGATAACTGACTGTTCCCTTCATGCAAAACCAACCAACCAACAAACAAAAACACTTCCAGTTTGGTGTAATGGTTAAGAGCACAGACTCTAATCTGGGAGAACCAGGTTTGATTCCCCACTCCTCCACATGCAGCTGCTGGTGAGACCTTGGGTCAGTCACAAGTTCTTTCAGAGCTGTTCTCTCAAGGGCAGTTGTCGAGAGAGCTCTCTCAGCCCCACCCTACCTCACAGGGTGTCTATTGTGGGGAGGGGATCCAACATTGGCTTCTCTTATGTTCTTATTATGTACATAAACAGCAGCTGTCTTTCATTCAGTCTCATTTACCAGGATGCAAACTAAATGTGAAAAGGCTCAACAGTGCTGAACCCATTTCTGTGTAAACTTCAGCTCTGATTCATGGCTGTGCTGTTCATCCACTGAAATATTTATTTACTTCATTTATAGCCCGCCTTTCTCATTGGGCCTCAAGGCATATTACATAGAGTGAGTCAATACAGTCAGCAAGATAGGGCAGTCCATAAACAATGAAACAGGATTTGGGTTGTAGAACCAACCAGAAGTCTAAAAAACAGAACTGAAGCAAAGCATAAGTGTTAATAGGACACGTTAAATGATGCAAAATTACACCACAGGATTCAACCAACGGCGAACTATGCACAGTAGTGCAGACCACAGTCCTCAATAGTTTGTGAAGCCTTTTGTACAGTGTTCTCCTATTGTCTGTGTAGACAAGCTCTCTCGAATTATTCCATTTTGCATCATTTGCAGAAAGCCAGGAGAGCGGGAGTCTTCCTGACCTCCTCATACAGGCCATTCTACAGGGTAGGGACCACAGTGGAGAAATCATGTGTGTGGACAGCAGTACAACAAAGTTTGAGTGTACAGACAGCAGCACAATTAGCCTCCCCTGCAACAAAGAATGTGGGTTCACAATTAGGGTATGGAGGCTGTGGGCCAGGGTGATGGGGGTACTTCAAATAATATAGCTCTATAATATAACCACATCCAGAAAAGCGAACAATACATAATAGAGATACTTGATCCACCAAGAGGACAAGTCGGGCAGTAACTGCCACATCTTTGACCCTATTTGCTGCCACCAGTATGACAGCTACTTGATTAAAAAAGGTAAAGGTTTCCCTTGCTCAAAAGCTAGTTGAACCCAACTCTAGGGGGCGGTGCTCATCTCCATTTCCAAGCCAAAGAGCCAGCGCTGTCCAAAGACGTTTTCGTGATCATGTGGCCGCCATGACTAAAAGCCGAGGCACACAGAACACTGTTACCTTCCCACCAAAGCGGTATCTATTTATCTACTTGCAATTCCTTGCTTTCAAACTGCTAGACTGAAGGATGATTTTACAGAAAGATCAATCAATGGCTGGTAGCCACCATAGCTAAATGGAACCTACATTTTCAGAATATTAGACAATGGGGAGAAACAAGAAGAAAGTTTAGCCTCTATGGCCCTGCATCCATTGGTCTGATCTAGCAGGGCAATTCTTAAGTAGCTTTTGAGAGCCACAGAATGACACCTCCCTATACAAGAAGTTCCTCATTCTAAAAATACTTCCTGTTGCAGGGACTTTGAGGCTTTGTGGCTACTTTGGTGCAACAACACCTCCCCACATACATAGGTCCTGCTAGCCCAGATGAACTGTGATTGGCATGAGAATGTCCTCTGCCCACATCTTCCCGTTTGAAGATGCAGTTCGAGTCAGAGCATCGAAATGCTCATCACCCACAAACAGGGAGGTCTGGATATTCTGATACAGATTTAGGAATTGGTATATGTTGTTAGAAAAAGGAATGTTACATTTTTAAGGGAGATATAGCTAGAAGAGTTCACAGAGGGTTTGACTACCTTTAAAAAGACCATATAAACCAGGGGTGTCAAACATAAGGCCCGGGGGCCGGAATCGGCCCATCCGGGGCTCTTATGCAGCCTGCGAGCTACTAGTGCAAGAGAGGGAACAGGAGACTTCTTGGGGGAGTGGGTGGAGCCACTCCGATTGTGGCTTCAGCACTGCAGAACAACCTCGTCTGCAGCTGTCAAGCAGCGTGGGGGCGTCTGCCCAGTGCTGCACTGCTGGCTCTCCAGTTTGCCCATACAGGCTTTCCTTTGCATGCCCCTCCCAGCCCATGGGGCCTCGCAGTGAGGATACACCAACCTGGAGCTTACCAGCTGCTGTCCTGTATACAATTTATGTCTCCAGTACCTGGCATTACATTCTATGTCACAGCCCGACAAAGTGACATTTATGTCAGATCCAGCCCTCGTAACAAATGAGTTCGACACCTATAATATAAACAACTGTATGTACAAAACAACCTTTTTGTTTTAAACCTTTTTTTTTGAGCCCCCGGAGGAGATTTTTTATTATTTTTTATCACTACAAAAACTACAACAGAAGAAAAGGGAGGGGGAACTACATATACGGGATAAAGTAAGGAATCCACTACTAACTAAAAACCCAAGAGAGGAGATCCTCCAATTAGCTTAGATACATCAAGTCTACCCATCATTGATCCCTTTATAAACTGAGTCAAACTTTTATAGCCCTTTTTCTTTAAAGCTTAGATTTAACTGTCTAGAAACCGGTTTCACTGTGATGGCTTCCCCCAAAGAATCCTGGGAATAATAGTTTGGCAAGGATATTAAGAATTTCTTTTTTTTCTTTTCCCAATTATGCCCCAGCCAAAGCTGGGACATTTTATTATTTTCAGAAAGAAAGAGAAAAGATACTACAAAGAATAAGACAACAACAAAGACAACAAACAAACAATTGAATCTAATCTTGTACACCTATACCTAATTGTACAGTCAATTTTAAAAGATAGCATTTACTTTTTAAGTTATTAAGAATTCCTGTTAGAAATCCCTTGCCTTCCCACAGAGGTACAGTTCCTTAGAAAGAAATAATAAATAAATATGAGCCAGAGCAGAATTTCCCCATCCCTCTCCAGAGTGCCTCCATCTCTGCCTTAACAGCAGCAGCAGAAGCTGGGGAAAAGGAAGTCTCCCTACCTCCTTCCTGCCCTGGTGCCTCACTCATTCCATCACTGACCAAGGCGTCCAGTCTGCACTAAGAAAAGTAGTTTCCAGAACGCCTGACACAGGATATCAGACATCTCAGAACGACACTTCCCTATTTCATTACTATGGCATGTAATCAACATTAGATCATTCCTCAGTCCTGTATAGTTTGTAACTGGGGGAAAAACAGTCAGCAAGGTCAATGTGTGAGCCACGCATCCCCAATCAGCCTTTGGATCACAAAAATATATATATTCCCCAGTAAAAGCAGAAGCAGCTTGTTTCACATCCTGTAATCAGCCAATAGTTCTGTTTTTTTCTTCCAAAAATTAATAAAAAAGGAAACCTAACTGGCAGCCTCTGTATGGAATTTTCACAGCGTATGACAGGATCCAGTCAACTACTGGCCATTGTGAATTTTGCTAGACTGCCCAAAACTGGAGCTCCATATTGGAACAATTATCGACATGTTGCTTTTATGTAAAATTGCCAACCAACCAGAATATTTATAGGACCAGAGGGATTCCACCTTCATGGTCATAAAAAAGGATGTAAAGACGGGTGGGGGCAAGAGGTAAGGAAAGACACAGTTTGGTGGAACTGATAGGAAGGCTTACATAGAGAACTGTGCTGCATACATAACAGCAATGTTCATTGATATGTACATAAAATGTCAAAGGAGTGAATAGGGCTGTGTAAACTTTACTCATTGCTGTACTGTTCACCGCTGCAATTTTCACACTTACAATTAACTGCAGCTTCCCCTTTGTCATACACATACATGTTCTGGATTATTACGCATTTATATGTTATACACACCTCTGTACATATACTTATTATCTACATGTGAATAAGTTCATGGCCATGATGCATCACAGGACAAAGCTAGAGGTACGCCAATGTGGGGATTCAGGGGACAGCCTTGCAGTGGCCTGTCTCCTTCCAAGACTGGGGACACTAGGGGAGAGGGCGCTAGGGGAGAGGGTCTCACCATGATACCCTCTGGTATGTTGTGTCCTGCAAGGGGCAATCTTCTCCCCAATGTTATTCAACATCTTTATGCACCCCCTTGCCCAGCTGGCATGGAGTTCTGGGCATAGGTATCATCATTATATTGATGACACTCAGCTGTATCTGTTGATGAGCAGCTGGCCAAACACCACCCAGGAGATTTTGGACAGGGGTCTGGAGGCCATGGCTGGTTGGTTGGTTAAAACAGAGCCAACAGCCAGAAAAATACTCTCCCATGCAAGACAAAGAACAGTTATTGGGGTGGGTCAGGAAAATGGTGCCATATAGGATCCTTGGCCCTATACAATGGCCTCAATCTAGATCTCTACATTCACATCCTTCAACAGGTATTATGCCTGGGAAGAGGAGCACAGGAGATTCATGTGTGACTAGTTTGGAACTCAGTGGGGAACACAGGAAAAATATTCCTGCTGAAAGTGAATGAAGGCAGAGCCCCTGACCGTGCTGGGACATGTCAGCCCATTGCTGAGCCAGCAACACCCTTGAACAACCCAGCTGTCAGAAGACTGGAGACATCAGAGAAGCCTTGGACATATGAAGCCAAGACAAACCAGGCTTCTGAAGCATTTGGCCTAACACTGGTTTTTCCAACTGGCAACAGCTCTCAAGGGGATCAGGCAGGAAGATCTTTACCAGCCTTGCTGAGACTATTTTAACTGGAGGTGCCAAGTACTGAACCTGGGATCTCTTGCATGAAAAGTAATTGCTCTACCTCCCTCTTATGGGCACCTTCCCTTCCACAGAACTTCCTTGTACCAATGCTGGCCAACCAGTTTTTGCATGAATGTCACAGATCAAGTCCACAGCATTGGCAGGGGTGATACCTCAGTGGTACAGCACACAAGGGCCCAGATTCAAACTGAGAATCTCCAATGAAAAGCAGAACTTTGAAAGACCCCATTTTGTGACTTCAGAGAACTGCTGCTGGACACAGCAGACAATACCAGACTCAATGGACTAATGGCTAAATCAGTTTGCTGAGACAGCATCTCTTTAGCACCGGCTGCAGCACACATGCCAGGGCAGCTGGCACATGGCCCCTTTAAACTTCCTGGCCAATCTGTCATTACTTCATTAACAATGAAGAAGGAGCCAGAGCAGAGAAAATATAAATCCTATCCACTGAGAGCAGGAAACCTGATCCAACTCTGAAACTTAAGATTTATTTATTTATTTTGCACTATTGAAAAATTTGTAATGTGGTACCCTACCAGGAAGTCCTCAGAGGAAAAGGGGGACAAAAATGTAATAAACAGGAAGGACAATGCTGCAGTCAACCAATAGGGCTGCCAAACCGCGGCGGGGGATCCGTGCATCATCGCAGGATCGCTGCCGTGGGGGGACAGCAATCCGCGTTGCACCGGCGTCGCCAGGATGTGACGCGACGCTACGTGCCGCTCTGGCGCGACGCGTAGCATCACATCCTGGCAACGCCGGTGCAACGCGGATTGCTGTCCCCCCGCGGCAGCAATCTTGCGACGACGCACGGATCCCCCGCCGCGGTTTGGCAGCCCTATCAACCAAGCACTGGGTTTGGTGTGGGGGTTACCAGGATACAATCCTGCATCACTCTGAAGCTCACTGGATGGCTTTAAGCAAGCTCACTGTCTGTCAGCCTACCTCACAGGGGTGTTGCAAGGATACAGAAAGATGAGACTAGACAAGCCCCTTGTTCAGCTCAAGGTATCTACAGAAGCGACAAATACTTGTAGCAACCAAGACCTCAACAGGCCAACTTCCTTGGTTCCCATCTCAGCTTCAGTACCCTTATTCAGAATTTCAACTCAAATTCAGATTTCAAAGCCTATCATGATTTCAAAACTTGTTTAAAATGGCCAGGCTCCTTCCCTGCCCCGCGCTCCTTCTTTAATCACCACCCATGTCTGCATCTCTTCTGCAGTTCTCAAAACACACCACATTGCCATGATGATATGACCTCACCGTGCCCTGAGCAAATCATGTATCTCATCACCATCTAATGCTGCTCACTAAGATTTGTCAGCAGCCCAAAAGCAATGACAGAAATGCAGCCTCAAGGAGCTGCCACAAAAGCCAGCAAAAGCCACCAAAAACCGGGGTAAGTGGAAGAGCCAACGGCAGAATAGGCACAGCCAGAAATCTAGGATGCTAGAAGGCAGACACACACACACACTCCAAAGACACATTTGATGTTTCTTTCAAATGCAGTGCTGCAAATTGTTCTATGACTGTTATTAAGGTTACACCAAACAAGCTTTAGTGCTCCAACACTATCCTTTCACTGTGGTCACTCTGAATCCACAAAGCTCGCCTTCTTTCTCTCTCTCCTGGTTGTGGCTAGATTCCCTCCAGGGTTTTGGCAGCATGAAGTCTAAGCATTGCACAAATATGCAATTAAATCAGATTAAGGTTTGATGAAAACTGACTTCAAGAGACAAGGAAGAGATTTCTTTTAATGCAATATGTTCGTCATCTGAGTTAAAGGGAGCCAGTTTGGTGTCGTGATTAAGTGCGTGGACTCTAATCTGGGAGAACCGGGTTTGATTCCCCACTCCTCCACTTGCAGCTGCTGGATGACCTTGGGCAAGCCATAGTTCTGTCAGAGCTGTCCTTGAAAGAGCAGTTCTTGAAAGAGCTCTCTCAGCCCCACCTACCCCACAGGGTGTGTGTTGGGCAGGAGGGGAAGGGAAAGGAGTTTGTAAGGCACTCTGAGACTCTGAGTGAAGGGTGGGGTATAAATTCAATCCCTTCTTCTTCTTCGAATAAATTATCGGAGGAAAATGGGGAGGGTGTTTCTGGTCTTCATTATTGCTGTTTTATGAGGACTATGTGCTCTCCAATCACTAGGTAAGTCTACTCAGTTTGGCTTCGAGTTATGCAGTGCACCACCTAGTATCAGTCCCCTGTTTTGTTAGTAGAAGGAATACCATGTTTTATCCATCTGCTCCCTACCTTCCAAGGGAATGGCAAGATCCAATTAATCCTGGAGAAACCATCTGATTAACTGCTGGCTTTTGTATTTTCAAAAGACCATGGCCATAGACTCGCATTCGGCACCATATGTAATATCATGGCTGGAAATACTTCCTGGACTCCATTTTCAAGAAACAACACCAAGGGCCAAACTAGACATTTACTTTTTTTTTTTTAAGGCTTCCATGCAGCCTACCGATTTCCAATTGACCAGGAAGCAATTGTGTGCAGGATCACACCCTTGGTATCACCCATCCATGTTGTTTCAGGGTTCTTTTAATTAGAAGGTCTTGCTTCAGCTACACACCTCATTGTGCTCTGTAGCATATAGCACTGAGTGAATCAATAACAGCATTAAGAATTATCATAGCTTGCCTGGAAAGTCCAGACAGCAAGTCAGAGTAGGGAAACTGGGGGAACAGAAGAATATCTCTTCCCCTCTCATCGATATTGATTGGAACTGTTTAATGGCAAAGAAAATCAATTGCATTGTCCTACTTGTAGACAGACAGTTTTGGTGTATTTGCAGGGGGCCCTCTCTTCCCTAAACAACAGTACAGGGACCCCAGAAGTAGCCAGACTTCATAATAAATGAAGCATCAACTTGTGGTCCACTCATCTGGTGCCAGTGCTTCCAGGTGTAACATTTCATGCAGATGTATACTTGGCTACATCTAACAGCATAGTGGCTGGCCCCGTGCTGATCAAGAAACCAACAAGGCCGGACCATCCACACACAGAAACAGTAGAGGTCTCTCCATCCTCAGGGGACTCCCCAACAATGTTCCCTCTAAGCTGTGGAGTCTTGTGAGCAAAAATTCTACTTTGTGAGCTACTGGCATTAAAGTTGTGAGCAGGTGATTTGGCTACTGCACAAATTAGTTTGCACTGGAGCCATCCTTCCTGAGCAAAGACAAAAATATGTGAGCCAGAGGCTAAAAAACTGTGAGCTAGCTCACACTAACTCAGCTTAGAGGGAACACTGCTCCCCAAGTGTGGAGAAAAATGTGACTCTGTCAACTAACCAAAAGAAAAATACCCCCCCCCCCAATGGTTCGATGAAGACTGAGTGCGCTCTGGAAGGCACAGAATGTTGAGAGTCAGGTGAGAGTCAATGAAAAGGGGAAACCAACTTGCTCAAGCCCTTAACAGTTTACAGAATCATGAAGGGGAGGTTTGGCAGGGGCAGGATGTCCACACTGTTGCCCCCTCCCATGTTTCCTAACTGTGAGGCTCCAGGTGGCTCGTGGCCTCCTCCAGGACAAAGTTCAGTGCCTGAGTAGGAGTGCCAAATGCCTCTTGAAGCTGTCGGGAAGTGCAAGGGTTAATTAAGTACATGTGTTCCCACACCCTTCCTCAAGGCATTTCTTCCTCCTGCATGCTGCTGGTGGCCTTTTATTACTAAGCTCATGGTTTCTTCAGAACCTCTCCACTGCATAAAGACAGAGCTTCCTAAAATAAATCCCATTTCATTGCTTTAAAACACTCGTAATCATTCAAAAATAGAAGGACCATTGGTCGATTTTCACAAACCCCAGTATGTGGTTTCAAGCTCATATTCTTGCAAGCTCTCAGCCTGACTTGTCTTCTCCTTCTTGGAAACACAGCTATAACTTTCGGGGGGGGGGGAGTCTTAAAAAAGCAACAGTGGAAGATCATCAGCTTTTATGCACACGATTCTCTGGGAATCTATAGTGTGCCTCCAGACAGGTCTGTTTATTGCCCATCTGAGTGGAGAAAAAGAGATGAACTTTAGTCTATGGAAACAAAACCAGAATCTCTCTCCTTAAGAAAATGTTTCAGTTCATACATGACACAAAACCAGCTTATTTTATCTACAGTTAACCTGTAAAATCATGATGGAGTCACTCGGGAGGTGGAGATGGTGGTGCCAGTGAACAACCTAGGATATGTGTTCGCACATCATGCAAAAACATCAATAATGCTGACTGTGGTTAATAAACCGACTGCAAACCATGGTTTCTGGTCTAGATTAACTAGCCATAGTTAATGGAGTGTACATGATCCCCCAATCATACTAACTATAGTTAATTTAATTAAACCATGGTTTCACGGTGACATCTGAACTAAGGCTGATAAAAACAGGCAGTGTACGGCCCCAGCCAAATTGGATCCCCCACAGTGTTGTAATTACATGGGAGTCACCCATGCTCAGTCATAGTCTTGCTCAGATTCCATTAACATGCCCTGGAGCAGAGTTTTCCAGCTTTTGAAAACTGACCCAGTTCTTGCCCAGATTAAATTTGGAGGCACAGTTTCTGCCAACACTAAAAAAAGATCAGCTTTGCAGCTTGGAGGGTTCTACTAGATCCAGTTCTGTAATCGAGTGTGCCAGTCAGAGTGGATAGGACAGGAAGTCAAAAGAAAAAGACTCCTTCCATTAGCCAACCTGCCTGGTACCTAAATCATCCACTGAACTCCATCTGAGGCCCAGTCATCCTGCAGAAGGGGAAGGTGAGAACAATGGCCCTTTTCCTTGAGCAGCAGTTGTGTGCTGCTGTTTTCTTGCTAGGTCTTAGTTGTGCGGTCTTATTTTAAGAGACCTTTGCTGAAAAAATTATGTGGTGGCAACCATCCCTGCACTCCCTTATGCCTCCCTAACCTTGATGCATGGACTCAACTAACCAGATTCTCATGACAGGCTAGGGAGGGTGGGGGAGATGTCAGTGATGCAAGCAAGCCTAACTAGGGCAATGTTTGGCTTGGAAAGTGGGCACCCTGACACCTTTTTCTCACAAAGCCCAACCAAAGCTCATATGGTCTCTTGGGCCGAAGGGGGCAGGGCAATTTGTATGGCCAGTCATGGCACCCAAACTGCCTCCTGTAGTTCATGCAAAGGGCTTTCTGCCTGTCTGCTGCATTTTTTTTTAATCCCCTGAGAACAGGGTAGCTTTATTAATTTTTGTTTCATCTACATAACTACAAAGGAAGAAAAAGGAAAAGGGGGAAAGGGGGAAAAAAATAACAAACCAAAATAATAAAACCCCGGGATACAGACAGTAAATAAAGAAACCCACACTATAACTAAAAACCCAAGAAAGGAAGGTCTTTTACAGTTAGTATACGGTTAGTCATAAAACTTATAATTCTTCGTTTAAGTCAATGAATTTAGAAGTTAGTGAGTCCATTTTAGTAATTATCAATTTTCTTCTCGGTGTGCACAAAGTCTCTTTCATCCACGTCAGTTATAAATCTTTCAGTTCATAAGGGTTACTTGGGTACTCTTAGCCACAAGTCATACGTGTCTCTGGCCGCGCCTCCTTCTGCTCCTGCTGGGTCTCCGTCCATCTCTTTCAGGCTGTCTGCAGAGCCTTCTCCGTCTGGCTGTTCTTCCATTTTCGATCAAAAAAAACTGCTTCAACCATTCTTCTGCTTTGAATACCGAATATTTTTTCTCTCTTTTCCTTGTATTTAAACAGCACGCCCTCTGGATAGAGCCAGGTATACTGGATCTGGTTGATCTGGAGTGTTGAAATAAGTTCTTTGTATGCTTTTCTTTTCTGCCGAACCTCAAATGGAACGTCCTTTAGAACCCTGATGGTTGCTGATCTCAGTTGCAGGGGTTTGGCTGCAGTCGCTTTGAGAATATCATCTCTTATTTGTCTTCGGAGAAACTTGACTACAATCTCACCCGGCATGTTGTTTTGCTTGATATATTTAGAGTAAGAATGGTAAACCACTTCAATCTCTGTTTGCGCTTCAAGCGATTCATTGCCGAGTGCTAATGCGATTAGCTCTGCCGCCACTTCCTTCAAGTTTTCTCCTGCCGTTTCAGCCACCCCTTGAAACCTGAGAACTTTGTTCGCTTTTTCCATCTGTAGGTTCAATAGTTTTCTTTCTTGAAGATCTTGCCTTTGCTCCTACAGACCGACTTTTTTCTTCATCTTTTTAGTGTCGTGTGTTGTCTCTTTAAGCCTTTCATCAGTTTGAGTCGACTTTTTCATAAGCTCAGCAATCTGCTGCTGCTGCTTTGCGATACTCTGGTTCGAAGCAGCCATCAATTGGTTAAGACCATCGAGCCTCTCGTTTATGGGCTGGAGCAGCTCCTTTAGCATGGAGAAAACATCTCCTTCCCCTACTCTCGGACTTTGACCACCTCTCGCAACTTTCGATCCTCTCCCACGGACGCCGGCCATTTTCAGCTTTGTTTATACTAAAGAGAGCCCTTTTCACTCTTCTTCAGCAAGTGCAAATTTATCAGCAAAAAGAGCTAAGTCTTTGGCACACTTGAGTGCTTTTCGTTTCTCCTTCCCCCCCCCCTCTTTAAGACACAGTTCAGTTTGTTTACATCTGGGAATCACTCCCGGTACCACTATAGGTGGGGGAGGGGTCGGAACTCACTTTTAGCACTTATTCGCTCGTCTTGTTCTCCGGTTCATTGACGGTCTGATCACAGACACCTCTTAGTCACGCTTCATTCGCTGACCTTCTTGCTTGTTCCAGTCGGCATCAGCTATGCTCGGTAAAAACCGAGCCTCTCAGGGGGTGGACCGAATGGGGCAAAAGGAGCGCCTCAATTCTCCGGCTTCAAGCCATCGAAGAGGTCGCCCCCCAAGCGCCCCCGGCTTGGAGCCTCTCTTGCTGAGGCTCGCCTGGGGGTGCCACTTGAGGTGGCACTCCTCCAACACCCCTGGAGCGCGGAATGCCTCCCCTGCTTCAGGGGAGAGCCTCCGCCATCGCTGAAGCCACAGACCGGAAGTCCCTGCCTGTCTGCTGCATTGAAGGATAGGGACTAGTGGACCTCTACCTTCTGAAACTTCCATTTCCTCCAGGGGAACCAAAAATATATAGTCTGGAGATAAACTGTAACTCTTGGACAACTCCATGTGTGGCAGAGTCTGTACTCAGTTTATCAACTTTGGTGCCTCTGTAGGCTTGGTGCCATTTTTCTTCATTGTTGCACTTTTTAAAGCAAATAGCATCAAAACTGCAGCAGGGCTGATGGTGCCTTCCTACTAAATAACCCCCAAGTTTCAACCCTCAGGCAGAGTGGAATGAGGGCCCCTGGGAGTAGCAAACAGAGTTGCCAGGTCCTCTCGGTTTGTCAGCGGGGGGGATTTTGGGGGAGTTCTGGGAGTTGGCAGGGACATTGTGCGATGTCCCTGACACAATGACATCACGCAGCGATGCTCTGCATTTTGGGCAAAACTCTATAGGTTTTTTTTTTACTTAAAACCATAGAGTTTTGTCAAAAAAGCAGAGCGTCACCACACAATGTCCCAACGTGATGACATCACTTCCACATGACATCATCACATCAGGGATGTCACAGCACAATACCCCTGTCTGGGGGCAGGGCTTCCCTCCCAGTCAGCTGGCCAGTGGTAGGCAGAAGCCCAGGAAATCGGGGGAGTGCCCACCGTAGTAGCAGAACTATTCAGGGACTGGAAAGACCGCTCCCAGAATGAAATAATGGTACCTGGAATCAGATAAACTGCTCAAAGCCTGGAAGGAGAGCCCCCAGAGTGGACTGATGGCCCCTGAGAGTAGCAGAAGTGGTTTTTAACCAGAATGACAGGCCCTCTCCAAAGTGTAGTGACAGCCCCTGAGACTTCCGGTCTGTGGCTCGGCGATGGCGGAGGCTCTCTCCTGATGTTGGGGAGGCATTCCGCGCTCTAGGGGTGTTGGGAGGGGTGCCACCTCAAGTGACACCCCCAGGTGAGTCTCAGTGAGAGGCTCCGAGCCGGGGGCGCGTTAGGGGGCGACCTCTTCGATGGCGCAATGCCGGAGAATTGAGGCGCTCCTTTTTGCCCCAATCGGTCCCCCCCCTATGAGGCTCGGTTTTTACCGAGCATAGCTGATGCCAGCCGGGACAAGCAAGAAGGTCAGCGAATGAATCGAAGTTAACAGAGATCTGTGTCCAGATCGCCAATGAATTGGAGGAAGAACCGAGCGATTAAGCATTAAAAGTGAGTTCCCCCCCCCCTTACCTAAGCGGCGTCGAGAGAAATCCCAGACGTAAACAAACCGGACTGCCTCTCAGAAAGAAGGGGGGGAGGTAAAAAGCTAAAGCACTCAAGTGTGTCAGAGACTTAACCGTACAAGCGAAAAAGTTTGCACTCGTTAAAAGGAGAGCGAAAGAGGTTCTCTTTAGTGTAAACAAAGCGAAAAAATGCCCGGGGCTCGAGGAAGAGGATCGAAAGTTACTTGGGGTGGTCAGAGTCCGCAAGTTGATGAAGAAGACGTATTCTCCACACTGACTGAGCGGCTCCGCTCCATAAACGAACGGCTCGATGGTCTTAACCAATTAATGGCTGCTTCAAACCTTAGTATGGCGAAACAGCAACAGCAGATTGCTGAGCTGCTGAAAAAATCGTCCCAAACTGAGGAAAAACTTAAAGAAACAGCGCACGATGCGAAAAAAACCAAAAAGAAGGTTGGTTTGTTAGAACAAAGACAAGATCTTCATGATAGACGGCTGTTGAACCTGCAGATGG
>NW_015177022.1:633540-666508 GCF_001447785.1 Gekko japonicus | reverse complement strand
CATCCTTAAAGCGACAGCAACCAAACCCTTGCAGCTGGGAGAAGCAAGCATCAGGGTCCTAAAGGACACTCCGTTTGAGGTTCGACAGAAGAGAAAAGCCTACAAAGAACTTATTTCAACGCTCCAAATAAACCAAATTTCTTACACCTGGCTTTACCCCGAAGGGGTGCTGTTTAAATATAAAGATAAAAGAGAAAAGATTGATTCGGTTTTTAAAGCAGAAAAATGGTTGAAGCAATTCTTCGGAATGAAAGAAGACGGGCAACCAGAAGAGGGCGCAGCAGCGAGTCTAGAAGAAGAGGACGAAGATCTAACAGGAGCAGAAGGAGCCGTGGCCAGAGAAACATATGATCTACGACTAAGAGTTCACAAGTAGCTCTCAAAGTCTCAAAGATTATGGCTGAAGAAGATGTGAGACTTTGTACACACTGAGAAGCTAGCAGATTATTACTAAAATTGGACTCACTAACTCCTAAATTCATTGTTTTAAACGAAAAGTTATGTGTTTTTATGACTAACTGAATACTAACTATATTTGACCTTCCTTTCTTGGGTTTTTAGTTATAGTGTGGGTTTTCAGTTACTGTCTTGTTTCCTGGGGTTTTTTATTTTTTTTCCCCTTCCCATTTTTTCTTTCTTCCCTCTTTCTTAAGTAGTTGTGTAGTTGTAACAAAAAACCAATAAAACTACCCCGGTTTCAGGGGATTAAAAACAAAGTGTAGTGACAGCCCCTGAGTGTAGTAGAAGTGTTCCGGGACTGGGAAAACAGTCCCCAGAATGGAATGGTATTCCCTGGAACCAGATAAACATTTCTGAGCATCCCAGTCCCAGAGTGGTTTATCTGGCTCCAAGGACTGTCGTTTCATTCTGAGGCCTGTTATTCTCCTCCCAGAATACTGATTCTGTTCCTAGAGGCTGTCATTCTACTTTGGGGGCTATCATTCCAGTCCAAGAACTGATACCAATCCCCGGGGCTATCGCTCTACTCTGGGGGCTGTCATTTCAGTTCCACTACACTCTTGATATTCCCAGGGGCTATCTGTCAGAACCCACAGCCAGCAACGTAGTACACACTTTCCAGGAAAGGTAATACTTTATTGAAGACCTATAGATGCATTAACATAAGCCCTGTCTTTTAACCAGAATGACAGCCCCCCTCCAAAGTGTAGTGACAGCCCCTGAGTGTAGTAGAAGTGTTCCGGGACTGGGAAAACAGTCCCCAGAATGGAATGGTATTCCCTGGAACCAGATAAACTTTTCTGAGCATCCCAGTCCCAGGCGAAGCACAGAAAGGAATGCAAGAGCAATTACGCTGACACTGCCTGACCATCCCAACCCCCATGGCAGCATAGCTGACACTATCATGCCAGTCCCAGAGCAGTCTATCTGCACCCAGGGAACATCCTTCTAAATCTGTCCCACATTTTCATTGGAATTTTTATGTGCTTTAACGCATTTCAATGGAGCCCATGCAAGAATTGGCATTCCTGGCTCCCATTATATCTAATGGGTATTCCAGCGTCTCCCACTGTTGCCAATGGGCAATCCTTTCATTCATTTAGTACATTCCCTAATGCTGAACCAGAAAATCCAGCACAAACTAACTTGAACAAAGAACACAATGTTGCAAGGCCAATAGAACTGATTTCAAAGCACAGAATCCAAGCCACCCCAACCTGGCAAGCTGATACCAAGCCTTGGAAAGAAGGCATGCAGTAAAATTAAAGAAAAATGTCCTGGGCGCCTTAAAATGCTAGACCCCAGTATTCCCAGTTACTCCCAAATATTCCCGATATTTTTCAGAACAGGTTTACCAGTATCCTGGAAAAAACCAGATACCACCCGAACATATTCAGAAAATACCAATAACACCGATCAGATATTTATTTGGACTGGAAATATCAGAATGCACATCCTGCTTGGGAGTGCATCCCCCTCTGGGGTCAGGAGGAAGAAATTACAATATCTGTCCCTTTAGATGTGACGTCCCAGCAAGATGGTAAATCTATTGTTCTTGCTCCAACATCTATTTGCATAACTATGCTGTGGAGTGCTCTGTACACAGCACTCTGTGGAGTGCTCTGCACAGAGACTACTCTATCCTGTAGTTTTCCCCTTTGCCAGTTATAAGCTCGCAGCTGGGTTCCATCACATGGACAGAATGCAGTACCAATCATTCAACTGCTGGAATGAACTCTAGGACACAGAGCAGTTCTCCACAGCGCTTCGGAAAGACCACCAGAATCTGAGTGCTACAACCTGCCTTCTGAACTTCTCTACAACAGCAAATTCCAGAAATCCATGACTGATATCACCTACCCCTCCAGCAAAGCCACAGCGATACAGTAATAGGACAAAACCTGTTTTCTGAATGAGTCATCTCCAGCCACAGAAAGAAACAAAGTTCAGAGTGTGCAGACTTAACACACCCTATTTAAAAAAAATCAACAACTTAGATAAGACAACATAGCATTTAACATGTACACTGTCAACAGTTAGAAAACAAAATCATGACAACAACATCCATGTATCAACCCTCTGGAACTAAAAATGGGTCCAAGAAAACAGAAAGCATGGAAATAGTTCCATAGCAAGGACCTGAATTTCTTTTAACTAATGGCTAGAAATACCAGTTTGGCTGCAGGACTAAACTCTTAAAACTTTCTATGTCTTTGGGCCACATCTTCCAAGAGGGATATAAAAATATGTAAAACCAGCCTTGACACGGGTCACTTCCTACTCCATGTATTACTCTACAGTAAAGGGTTTGATTGTTCCATGGCACTGAAAACCTCCTTCCTGCAGTTTTAACTATAAAGGCATTTAGACTCCCCGCTAAAGTGAAGTGCAAATGAAGCAATGGGTGTCAAAAATAGCAGGTTCTGGTGAGAACCCTCATCTAATGACACAACACCTATTTTATACTGATGCAAGTTAATGTAAGAAGAAACCACACGTTCAAAGTGCCATTGGAATAGGAGGAGAAAGAGCATGTGTCATCAGGGCTCTATGAGATATCAGAGGAATTAACACTGGGAGTCCACTGTGCGGACTCTGATCTGGGAGAACCGGGTTTGATTCCCCACTCCTCCACTTGCACCTGCTGATGTGACCTTGGGTCAGTCACAAGCTCTGGCACAGCTGTCCTTGAAAAAGAGCAGTTTGTGTCAGAGTTCTCTCAGCCCCACCCACCTCACAGGGTGTCTGTTGTGGGGAGGGGAAGGGAAAGGAGTTTGTAAGCCGCTCTGAGACTCCAAGTGAAGGGCGGGGTATAAATCCAATCTCTTCTTATTATTCTTATTCTTCTTCTTCTTCTTCCTTGTACCCCTAAACAGCCCACTGCCACATTACACAAAAATAGTTGATTATAAAGATGCCTTCTACGATTATCCAAGAATTAAAAACAAAACATTGTCGTGGTTAATCCCCCCCCCCTGCCCCCGCCGCTGCCTTCATGATATTCCCTTGAGAAAACGCTTACTCTATACAGGTCACATCTTATAAACAAGCTTGGGAAAGGTTGTGTTATGTTGTTACTAGTTTCCTGCCTGGAGGGAGAGAAAAACCTTTCTGGGGGTGGTCTTTACATTTGTGAGAACAAGAATATGCATCTTCAAAGTCTTCCCTTTTCACTATCCATTTTGCACTTAAAAACAGATATCCTTACACACAATTACATACCTCAGCAGGCTTAAAAAGTGCATACCAGGTAGAATTTGGCACATATGCCTTTAAAATAGTCAGAAATGCATAACCCATCCACACTTCTGAATATTTAATAAGTGTTTTGTGCTGAATATTACCCGTGCAAATACTTCATTTTGCTCCTTCTCTCGGGCAGTGAAGTACCCACGGACATGTTGATTTTTACAGCTGCTAGAAGCGATACAAACAACTTATACACATTAGATCTTCCTCGCGTTTTTGACAGTATGTGGTCAGAAACCAGGGAGAAACTCTGAAGTCCAGAGGGCAAACTCCGTGATCAGAAGATATCTGTCAATGGAACCTCCATGTTCAAAGCCATCAAACTGCTGAACACAACTGATCATTTAATTTGCATAATGAATGTGAGCCACAGAACTGTACTTTCCCCTTGCTACCTTGATACAGAACTGCAATTTCCCACACACACACTTTTTGTGATGAAAGCACACACAGATGTGCTTTTAAGTTTCCTGCCACTAGCAAAGGCTCCCAAGCACTACTCTTTCCTAGTTTCCTTTCAAGACACTTTGATTACTGTTTTAAGAGCCCTTAAGTAAACAAAGCATGGATAGTTAACAAAGCAAGGCCAGGCTCAAAACAGCAAACATCCAAGCCATCTCTTAAAGGCCTGAAGCTATAAATAAGGCCCTTAGGAGGGAAAAATAAGTTTGCAGCCCACAAAGTCAATCCACTGGGAAGTACTATGGGAGATTAGAACAATCTACATAAGAACCTAAGAAGAGCCCTGCTGGATCAGACCAGTGGTCCATCTAGTCCAGCATCCTGTCTTACACAGTGGCCACCTAGTTCCTCTGGATGGCTAGCAGCAGGGCGTAGAGGCTGAGACCTTTCCCTGATGTTGCCTCCTGGCTCTGGGATTCAGAGGCTTAGTGCCTCTGAATGTGGAGGTTCCCCTCAGTCACCATAGCTAGTAGCCATTGACAGACTTATCTGCCATGAATCTATCTAATCCACTTTTAAAACTGTTTATTCCTGTGGCCATCACTACATCCTCTGGCAGAGAATTCCACATTTTAATCACTCTCTGTGTAAAGTAGTATTTCCTTTTGTCCATCCTGAACCTACTGCCCATCAGTTTCATTGGATGCCCTTGAGTTCTACTATTCTGGGAGAGGGAGAAAAATGTCTCTTTCTCAACTCTCTCCACCCCATGTATAATTTTATAAACCTCTATCATGTCTCCCCCTTAGTTGTCTCTGTTCTAAACTGAAACATCGCAGACTCTTCAGCCTTTCCTCATAAGGAAGGAAGGCAGGTACTCCACTGTACTGCTATCCTCTGCACTTTTTCCAGCTCTGCAATGTCCTTTCAGAAATACGGTGACCAGAACTGTACACAGTATTCCAAATGAGGCCAGACCAGATGCCAGACCATAGACCATGAGTGTCTTAATGCATCATATGTAGGAAAACATGCATTCATATGATTCATGTACAGATGACGCACTGTGTCAAGAGCAAGCCATAATTCAAAATCCAGGAACAGCAGAGTTGGAAAAGACTCAAAGAACCTGAGAAAGCAAATGGAACAGAAGTCAAATCAAAGAGTCGTGCCAGAAACAGCCAGTGGGCATCGTGGGCTGGAAGAAAGGGTATTTGGGGTATTCAGTCATGAGAGGCACATTAACACATGAAGCTGCTGCCTTATACCGCATCAGATCACTGGCCCATCAAAGGCAGTATTGTTTGCTCTTACTGGCAACAGCTTTCCAAGGTCTCAGGCAGACGCCTTTCTCATCACCTATTATCCTATCCTTTTAACTGGAAATGCCAGCAATTGAACCAGAGACAGTCTTCATGCCAAGCAGATGCACTACCACCAAGCCTCAGCCGGATCTCTGTTCACAGCCATGGGAAAGAAGAGTCATGTGACAGAGAGTACAGAGAGCGACAGTACATCACTCATCCACCTCGAATAAAACTTTGTTGATCTTAAAAGTGCCACTGGACTCAAACTTTGTTCGGCTGCTTCAGACCAACACGGCTACGCACGTTTTCTACGTTTTCACTGTACATGAGTAGAAGTTGGTGTCTGGCACAGAATTCAGTCCTATAAAGCTCTGCTAATTCTTTATACCTGCCAACCTAGCAGTTCGAAAGCAAGAAATTGCAAATAGATAAATAGGTACTGCTTCGGTGGGAAGGTAACAGCGTGCCGTGCGCCTTGGTGTTTAGTCATGCCGACCACGTGACCACGGAAACGTCTTCGGACAGCGCTGGCTCTTCGGCTTGGAAACGGAGATGAGCACCGCAACCCTAGAGTCAGATTCGACTGGCTTTCGAGCAAGGGAACCTTTACCTTTTAATTCTTTATAGCAAGTCTTCTTTACAGCCTGAGAGGACGAGCTTGACTATGAAATCTGAGGAATCCATGTGCAGGTTAGGCAGGACATCCACTGATCAGGGCATGAGCCTTTAGCTTTCTGCACAGGCCACTGGCCCAAGCGAAATAAATCAGAAAGAATTATATGCCCAACAAGCATATATGCATACTGGCACAATTTGCTTAACTTGTTCAGACTACAGAGTGTTCATTTTTTTTTCTTGGCAGAGAGCCAAGATTTAATTTGGCACAAAATTTGTACTCAGCCCTTGACATACACCAATGCCCACAGTGGGTGCTTGTGATGCAGTCCCTTTGTTAGAGCATTAGTTGGCTTTACAATTGCCAAGTGGGTTCTGCCAAAGAAGAAACTAATAAGGTAGCTGAAAGGGAAATTAACACAAAGGTCTTCTCCTGCAGGGAAGGGAAGTCAGTCTCTCCTTGCTCCCCCCCCCCCAGCACTTGGCAAAAGGTTGCAGAAAAGAGCTGAGCTCAGGGAAAGATTAAGAACAAGGTTTTCTTTAGGGCACCTCATGCCATACTGGTAGGCCACGGGAAGGCACAAGAAATTTGCTGTGTGGTTTAGAAAGGCAAGTTAGGGTAGAGTTCAGGGACTTCTTCCTCCTGTTGTATAGCAAAGGGGGACATCAAGTGATAAAAACAAAGGTCAGAGAGGTCCCCAGCAATGTTCCCTCTAAGATGTGGTGTCCTGTGAGCAAAAATTTTACTTTGTGAGCTACCGGCCTTAAAGTTGTGAGCGAGCCATTTGGCTCCTGCATAAATTAGTCTGCTCTGGAGCCCTCCTTCCTGAGCTAAGACAAAAATGCGTGAGCCGGAGGCTAAGAAACTGTGAGCTAGCTCACACTAATTCAGCTTAGAGGGAACACTGGTCCCCAGCACTCCAACTCAGTTGCTGTTTTATTTAGGTTATTTCTCAAGGAGTCTCAAGGTGGATTACACAGTGCAAACCAATTTTCTGATATCTAACAAGCAATGTAATAGGATTAAGACTGCAGAAATCTGAACTAAGCAGACATTTGAAACAAACCATAAGTATCAACCTGCCATCTTGAACAGTGCATAGCACTGTCTCATAGCAGGGTAATACACAGAGCAACACAGTGGTACAGTCCCTTTCCTTTTCCTAAAGCATCTTCCTGACTAAATATAGCCCTATTACCACCGTAAAAGCACCACCATTAATAACAGTTTTACATATTTTGTGGAATGCCAGGAGAGTGGGAGTCTTCCTGACCTCACCAGGCAAACCACTCCATAAAGTGGGGGCCACAACAGAGAAAGCAGGTGTATGGGCAGTTGTTGATCTTGCCCATTTGCAGGGCAGCACCCCCAGAAGGCCCTGTTCTGATAAGTGATGCTGTCATGGGGGAGCGCAAGAGATACAGTCCTGCAGATATGAGGGCCCAAGGCCATGTAGGGTTTTGCATGTGGCAGCCAATGCCTTGAATTGAACTGGTAAACTGATGGGCAGCCAATGGGGTGACTGCAGGACGAGACTCATATGCCTGCTCTGCCTAGCTCCTTAGCCTTGACAGACCAGACACAACGGTGGTTGCAGGAGGTTTCAGTTGCTCCTGTGGCAAACAGTTTGGCAGGCCCTTGGCATAGAAGGCGCAGAAGCAGAAACGGAGTCAGTCATACAAGGGTAGGGGGATAAAGGCAAGATAGAGGGGAAACTGAGACTGAGAGAGAAGTCTGGGTTTGGGGGAAAGAAGTACATAAAGAGTTCACTGGGTACTCGAGGGCCCAAGGCCTGGTTAGTAGGGCACATGAGGCAGCCATCTTGCTGATGCAAAGCTGGTCACAGTCTGATCGCTGCCTGGGTGGGAGAACTCTACTGCTGAGGCTCAGCAGCAGAGCACCTGCTTTACATGCGGAAGGTTCAATCCCTACTATCTCCAGTTAAAATTATTTGGCTGGTTTTTTTTGTTGTTGTTTCATTTTTTGCCATCCAGTCGCAGCCAACTTAATGGCGACCCCATTTGGTTTTCAAGGCAAGGGGTGCTCAGAGGTGCCTTGCCACTGTCTGCCTCTGCATGAGGATGCTGGACCAAAGAGCAGCCAGGGCTGACCTTGCTTAGCTTTCAAGATCTGACAAGATCACGCTAGCCTGGGCTACGAAAGACCTCCTTCACCAAAAACTCAGGAGAGCGGCTGCCAGTGACAGCTGACAAGACTGACCTTGAGAGACCAGCGCTGTGACTGAATAGAAGGCGGCTTCAGTATGCTTTCAGAAACCCCACGGGCAGTCTCCTTGAGCACACGTAAGAAAGGCAGGATAGGTAAAGGTAAAGGTTCCCTTGCTCGAAAGCCAGTCGAATCCGACTCTAGGGTTGCAGTGCTCATCTCCGTTTCAAAGCCGAAGAGCCAGCGCTGTCCGAAGACGTTTCCGTGGTCACGTGGCCGGCATGACTAAACACCAAGGCGCATGGAACGCGGTTACCTTCCCACCGAAGTGGTACCTATTTATCTCCTTGCAATTTCTTGCTTTCGAACTGCTAGGTTGGCAGGAGCTGGAACTAGAGACGGGAGCTCACTCCGTCATGCGGCTCGCTCGGGTCTCGAACTGCTGAACTACCGACCTTCCACAGCCTGCAGTTCAGAGTCTTAACATAGGAATCGTGGTCATGGCAGAAAAAGGAAAGAGGAAAGAGGAGGTCAGGAGCCTTGCTGCCGGGCTTGGCCCCGGCACCCACTGAGGGCTCAGCGCTAGGATATATAAAGCCATGCCTCTGAGAACATGCCGAGAACCTCCCACTTCGCCCCAGCCTGCTGAGATGATAAGCAAGTGTTTGCAGATCTCAGGGTGTCATGAGTCAGGCTTTAGGGCTGGAAAGAACAAATTACATGGAAAAGGAGGAGTAGGCCAGTAGTTAGGCCATCAGTGTGGGGAACAGGAACGCAGAAGGAGGGAGAGAGCAGAACTTGGCAGCCTTAGCAAGGAGAAACAGCCTTCAAACATCAACACACCCTTCATGTCTATGCTAATCCGGAGTACCTACCGCTCCCTTGTTTCATATTTACAGTCCCTAATGTGAATCAGAAACACACACACACACCCGCGCCGCATCTCTTCATCCATAATCATGCAGGTTGTGGAGAGAGGGGGTGGGGAAGCCAGACCCATTATTTTCTCTATCCTCCTGACAGATAGGATGTTAATAGGTAACCAGCCTGCTTCAAGGGACCTCTGCTCATCCTTAAGAAAAAAAGAACTAGGGGGGGGGGGTTGATCTTGCTGCTTTAGAGAAAGGCAGGGGGGCATTTTGATACAGGGCATATCCAGCGCCGGTCGAACCATTCCGAAAATTGGGATCCTTCAGAAGGAGACCGTTCCTCTTCTGATCTCGAAGAGGGAAAACAGAAGCAGGAAAAGTCTTCGGGGCGAGCTTTCGGGAGAGGGGAGTGCTGGGAGGGGGGGGGGCGCGCTTCGAGCCTGGGAACGGAGAGGCTCCCGCTGCCGGCGCCTGCCAACTTTCGAAGGCGGGGTTGCACGTGAGAACGGCCCCCGGCCGGGGGCTACGGAAAGCGGGGATCCCCTGCGGCGGCCACTCACCCACGCCGTACTTCTCCCGCTTGGTGGGGATCCAGCGGGCCATGCCGGGGCGGAGAGGGGGGCGCTGCTCCCTCTCCGTCTCCTGCGGCGCGTCGTCCTACCCGGCAGGCGGCTCCCCCTCCGCCTCATCCAGCCTCGGCTGCTCCGGCCTCTCCCGCCATGCTCCGGGCGTCGGAGCCGGACCGCAGTTCCCGGCGAACTTCGTGCTCCAACCAGCAGCCGCGCCGCGCCGCGCCGCCGGCAGAGAACTTTCTTGCCCAGCCCAGCCCGGTCCGTCCCTTCTCCTGCGGCGGCGGCGGCGGCCGCTCCTGCTGTTGCCGAGTCAGAGCGAGGGGGCGGTCGCTGCCCGCCCCTGCCGGGTGGGATCACCTGCTTCCCCAGGCCCGGCTCCTCCTTTGTCCTGCCCAGGCCGGGAACGCCTTGAAGCTGCCCGGCGCCCACAGACAGAGCCCGCCTGGGCGGCTAGTCTCCCCGGCGCGCTTACTTGGGAGGAGGCGATCCGTCCAGCTTCTTTCGGAGCGTTCAGCGCATAGACAACATGGCTCTCGGGAATGCAGCAGGCTGCGGGCAGTCCTAAACGCCCGGCTTGTTTGGAGGCCAATCCCTCCCACGGAGGAATCACAGCCGAGGAAATCACGGGCACGCAATCCTGATGCCTGGTCATGCTAGAGGGACTGTTTGACTTTTGAAGGAACGGGCGGGCTGCGGGCGTTTATCTTTTCCTTCCCTAATTTGAAAGATGAAACAAACGACGTCCTCAATTCGGAAAAAATACTTTTGCTGCCCGATATTTCCCTAGCGTTACCATTTTGGTTGACCCTGCGATGTTTGTTAAGCGGTCTGTGCACTTGTGTAATAAATATAATCAGTCGCAAGTTGGAGAGAAAAGAAAGAAATGATAATAAATATTTGCATAGTGACCAGTTTCTTTCTTCTGTTCCAAGCAGGTCTTCTTAAAAAAAAAAAAAGAGGTGCCCAAGGGGACTCTCAAGAAGGAAATGAAGTTTTCAATCTGTATACTTAAAACTCATAAACTTCTAAACATTTTAAAAGAATTTTGTCAACGAGGTTCCAGTGCATTCCCCTAGAGAGAGAAAAAGTCCAAGTTCCAAGGAATAGGGTGTTCAATTTGTAGCTCTCAAGTCAAATGCGGATAAAAAGAGCAAGAGTACAGTAGTCAGTTTGGTGTAGTGGTTAAGTGTGTGGACTCTAATCTGGGAGAACCGGGTTTGATTCCCCACGCCTCCACTTGCAGCTGCTGGATGACCTTGGACAAGCCATAGTTCTGTCAGAGCTGGTCTCTCAAGGACAGTTCTCTCTGAGCTCTCTCAGCCCCACCCACCTCACAGGGTGTCTGTTGTGGGGAGGGGAAGGGAAAGGAGTTTGTAAGCTGCTCTGAGACTCCGAGTGAAGGGCGGGGTATAAATCCAATCTCTTCTTCTTCTTCTTCGTAACAAAATATGTGGCACAGTATGTGAAGAAGTGAGCAGTGACTCACAAAAGCTCATACCGTGCCAGATATTTTGTTATTCTTTAAGGAGCTGCTGGACTCTTGCTCTTTTCTGCTGCTACGGACAGACTAACATAGCTACCCATCTTGATGTATCTGTGTCCTGGCCTGTGCAGCCCACCTCAGATTTTAGGGAGAAAAAAACAGCTGTTCAAATTTAATTTCACTACAGCTGCATCATGCCACTGAGGCACCATTGTTATCCTTAGAAGATGCAGTGGGCACACACAGATTTCTGATTACCTGGCCGACTATTGAACAAAATAGTAGAATCCATGAGCTTTCTAATGTTAGTGAACAGTAGGTAACAATATAAAATCTGTCTTGGGAAAATAACACAGCTCAAACTATGTATGTATGTATTGGGGTGGAGTTTTAAGTAATAATTAACTTCAGAGTGTTAAAACAAAGCTGTTATTTCTTCAAAGTGCATTCCTAAACAGAGTTGAACCCTTCAAAGTCCATTGAAACCAATGGGCTTAGAAGGGCGTAAATGTTGAGGGCTGCAGTGTCAGTGTATTCACTGAAGCAATAGACCTGATGTAACAATGAAAGTAATGGATCAAAAGGAGTTGGCCTGGCCTTTCGCCAGCAGCAGTGATCAAGAGATATTTTCACATGGTTCTAGTGTGGCCTGAGGATAGGGTTACCAACCTCCAAGTGAGGCCTGGAGTTCTTCCAGAATTACTACTGATCTCAGAGCTCAGTTCCCCTGGAGAAAATGGCAGCAACAGAGGGTAGACTCTATAGGACACGATAGATTCCAGGTGAAATCCCTTCCCAACCCCTCCCCAAGCATTGCCCCAGGCCAGAGTTGGCAACCCTACCTGAGGGTGGATCATAGACCTAGTACACTGACATCTTGTCAGTGGCACATTCCACTGCGCGTTGCCTTTCTAACACTATTCCCCTGGAGAAAATGGCAGCAACAGAGGGTAGACTCTATAGGACACGATAGATTCCAGGTGAAATCCCTTCCCAACCCCTCCCCAAGCATTGCCCCAGGCCAGAGTTGGCAACCCTACCTGAGGGCGGATCATAGACCAAGTACAGGCAAAGCACTTACCCACACACGTGTCCCATGTGGTTCCCATCTTATTTAAATGACATCTTGTCAGTGGCACATTCCACTGTGCATTGCCTTTCTAACACTGCATGCCTTATGAGCTGGAGAACATGAGAAGCCACATTGAAAATTTAGGCCTGGTTCACACAGGCAGAAAAGTTGCAGTGGCAAAAGCCTGAGGTGGTAGAATCAACGGCACCATTTAGACTGCAGGTTGTCTAGAAGGGTGACTGAAGAGTGCAGAGTAGGCAGCAGGCTGAGGGAAAAGAATCTGAGGGAAGGGTAGATAGGGAAGAAGGAAACTTAAGGAGAAAGGCCAAGGCTGGAAAGGGGGCTCTGAAGAAAGGGGTGGGAAACAGGAGTGCTAGAGAGATTAAAAGAGAGTCAAAAAGAAATGGCTTAAAACAGGGAGAGGGCTGAAAAGCAAGAATGAAAAGAATGGCTGTTGAAGGTGAAGAAAAGGGAAAGTAACAGAAACTACAGTTTTCCATCAGTCCTGGCAGAAAGTCATGCTGGGAGATATTGAGAAGAGTTATTTACAGGCACATTAGGCCTTGGTCTGGGCCCACCTTCTGTTTAAAGTTTTATTTGTTTGTCAAGTTTTATTTGTTTGTTTGTTGAATTAAAAACCTGCCCTCACCACCAAAGCAGGCTCAGGGCAGCTTACAAGGCCATTGGCATTATAAAAACATTAAGACAATAAAAAATAAATTAAAATCATAAAAAACAAATTCCAAATGTGCTGCATATATACGGTGGCAAAGAGGTTCCTGATCGGCCACAATGGGGTCAGCGATGAATATGCGGCTGGTGTCTGGCTCCTTGACACATTGTTCCTCGGTGTGGGCAGCCAGCCAGGATGGATTATAGGGCATAGGTTACCCAGTTGATGTCGGGCAAATTAATGTGGCATCTCACTCAAATGCTTGGCAGAAGAGCTCCGTTTTGCAGGCCCTGCAAAATTGTGATAAATCCCACAGAGCCCTGATGTCCTCAGGGAGCTCATTCCACCAAAGCGGTGGCGCCACTGAGAAAGCTCTAGCCCTAGTTGTAGCCAGCCTGCCATCTTTAAGGCCGGGGAGAGCAAAGAGATTTTGAGATCCTGACCACATGGGGAACATATGGAGAAAGGCGGTCCCTCAGGTATGCAGGCCCCTGGCCATAAAGGACTTTATAGGTAAGAACCAGCACCTTGAAGCGAACCCATTATACTATAGGTAGCCAGTGCAGTGCTTTCAGCGCAGGCTGAATGTGTTCTCTCAAAGGGAGACCCAGTAGCAGCCTGGCTGCCACTTTCTGCACCAGCTGTAGCATCTGGATTTGGGACAATGTAGAGAGCCCCATGTAGAGAGCATTGCAGTAGTCTAGTCTGGAGGTGTCATTGCATGGATCACTGTTGCCAGGTCATCGCTTTCAAGGTAGAGTTTATTTGCTACTCGCTCTGGAAAGGTAAGGTTTGTGGCTAGAAGAGAACTAGAAGGGATGAGGGGGCTGGAAATCTCCTGGAATTACAGCTGATCTCCAGATAAGGCTGCCAGGTCCCCCGGAGGGGCAGAGGTTCGCCTGCTCTAGGGTCCCAACCTGCCGGCCCGAACTCCACCCCCAAAGTGCCTGAATGGGGCCAAAGTGCTTGGCCCGATAACGTCACCCCGAGGTGACGTCATCACGCTGGGCATGTCATCGTGGGATACGCTAGCGATCGACCTTAAAACTCTATGGTACCATAGAGTTTTAAGGCTGAATGCTAGAGTGTCCCTCGACGACGTGCCCAGCATGATGACGTCACTTCTGGGCTTCTCCCCCCACCCCCGCTGGAGACCCTATCTCCAGACCACAGAGATTAGTTCCCCTGGAGAAAATGGCTGCTTTGGAGGGTGGAATCTACAGCATTATACACAGCGGAGGCCCTCCCATCCTCAAATACCAGCCTCCCTAGCTTCCACCCCCCACCCGCATTTCCTAGAATTTCCCAACCAAGAGTTGGCAGCTCTATAAAGAGGCATTCTGTCGGTTATAATTTCTACTAACCCTGTTCACAAGTTACAATAAATACTGCATACTTGTTTTTCCTTTATATATGTATTGAATAATTCTCATATTAAGTTCAATGCATATACATGAGTTTGTGATTTAAACCCCACATTTGTCCATGTACTGGTTCCTAGTTTCATTTGTAAAGTGAACACACATTGGCTGTTCCTTACAAACAGATATTATGTACACACATGCAGGATGTACATGCGTTGATTTAATGTGTGAACAGGGCTACTGTTACTGCAGAATTGTGAGTTGGCAACCGTTGGTAAGGATTACAAAGGAACACGGGTGACTTTCACATACAGGTTTGAAGTAAGTAGCCACTTGCTTGGGTGCAGGAGTCTGTTTTATTTATTCTGGTTTCCTTTTGTTGTGTCGTTAGTATATGGGGGAAAGGGTGGGCTACTCTAATCAAATTCTTTGCTAGCCGGCCACAGTTTGTCAGGTGTGAAGCACCCCACAATAAGCAGGGCCTCATTGAGCAAAACAGTTCCTTAGCCTCACATCTCAAATGGGCACTTGAATGAAATCTTGTTGTGTATGTGATAGAATCTGTAACATTCTTTGCTTCTTTCGGAAATTGACACTGCAGACGTGAGCTTGTTTTATGCAGAGCAGACCAGGGAGGTGGTAGAATTCTAGACTGACAACTTCACATCACAGTTCATCAGGAGGGACATAGTTTTGAATGCTCCTGTATGTAAAAAGTTCTGTCCATAGGACCGGGGAGACAATAGACCTTGACCCAGTCTGCTTAATGGATAGATCATTTCTTAAGCCATGATGAAGTGGAAGAATCAGATGGTGATAGAATGGACTGCTCTGTGCCGTGTGTGAGAAACGCCATTCTGAATGTTCCTCCACATGAGAAGACTCTCTAGAAGTAAAACAAAAACAAGCATATCATTTTAGCTCAGCCTGTTCCCTCTTCTGCTAGCTTTCTATTTGCAGGGAAGTGTTTAAAACTACAGCCCTTTAGTTGCCGACTGCAGTGATAAACCAGCCAGGGACTCTACCACCTCATCCTGTTCCCTTTGTAGATCTGCCCTTGCATCCAAGTGAACATGCTTAAGGTAGCCCTGTGTTGTGTACTCAGGGAAGCCCGTGCACGTGGCCGGGCAAACACGCAATCAGGTGAAGGACCTGAGCTTCGCTGCCAGAAACAATAGCCCGAATGGATCCTAGCACGCACCTATAGGAACGCTAGGATCCTAGGAGGGACCTATGGGATTAGGGGTGCACTGTAAATATCCAATCACGGGTGTGTGTGTGTGTTTGGGTGTGGTATGAGTTGAGAATATAAGCCAGCCTGCGAGCCGGCAAAAGCATCGCAAGTTCTTGATCTTATAATAAAGTATGAGCTGAAATCACTCTGCTATGCATCAGCCTCAGTACTTTACACCCTCTATGCATGGTTTCCAGGATCTAGGGTTGCCAGCCTCCAGGTGGGGCCTGGAGACCTCCCACTTTTACGACTGATCTCCAGCTGACAGAGATCAGCTCCCCAGGAGAAAATGGACCCTATGACATTGTACCCTGCTGAGGCCCCTCCCCTCCTCAAACCCTGCCCTCTCCTGGACCCACACCCAAAGTCTCCAGGTATTTTCCAACCCAGAGCTGGCAACCCTACCAGGATCAAAAGCAATTTTTTTAAAAAATCACACTGCACCTCTAAAGATACAACTGCAAACACCTGGTCAGCTGTGTTAGGAATATGTACCCAAAGGGTTCCTGAAATGCCTAAGGTGTTAGTCATCTTTCTCTAGCTGGCGTTATGCAAGGATAGGCCCAGTTCCTCTCAAAACAGCCCATCTAGATCACAATTATGTCTCACGCTAATTCTTCAGAACTGCCTACGACATGTTCTGTGCTGCTGGCCTTTATTCACATACACAGAAATACTTTGAAGGCTGCATGTCTGGGCCAGTGAGGGTATGAAATAGGTTGCAGGCTCTTGTGTTCCATTACTTCCTTCTGTCCTAATAAGGCAGGACAAGTGATTAGGAGAGAGATAGGAAGTGACTCTGCAGCACCTATACATACTCAGGGCTGATACGTTGTTTAGCATGTCATTGTACACTGCCCTGAGCCCTGCTTCAGGGAATAGGCAGTATAAATATTGAATTTAATAAATAATTTGCACTATAGCTCTTTTCACACCACAGCATGGGAGGGAGCCACATAAACTAAGTATACAAGCATTCACTTGAAGGTGTGCAAAGGTGTGCACTTCTCTGCATGAAGACAAATCTCACACTGTTGGGCAGCAACAGGATTAAGTGTCTAGGAATTAGCATGATGTAGTGGTTAAAGTTATCAGACTAAAACCTGGAAGAACCAGGTTCACATCTCTGCTCTGCCATGGAAGTTTGTTGGGTGCCCTTGGGTCTATCATACTCTCTCCCGGCTTAACTGACCTATCAGGGTGGTTGTTGTGAACATAAAATGGAGGAGGAAAGAGCAATGTTGTAAGCCACTTTGGCTTTCCATTGTGGGGGAAAGTGGGGTATAAATATATCTAAATAAATTAAAATTCCATGGAATATTTTGTGGAAAGAACCTGTGTTTCTTTTAAGGGTACACACTTGGATATGTAAAATGTGACAAAATTGAGAGAATTTTTTATTTGTGTGTATCATGCATTCATTCGTTAGAAAGTTAGGATTTGGCTTTTGGTTCCCTCTCAGATCGCTAGGTTTGCCACTGTGTAATGCATAAAAAGGTCCTTTGTGAACTGAGAATGACCCAAAACAGTGGAATATATAGATGTGTATCCAAATCACCTTGGCATGCATATGTAATTTTTAAAATGGTAACTCCATCTTTGAATGGTCAGAGTTGGAACCTCCATGGTCAGAGGCCGCTGCCACCTTGGAGGGCTAGCATCTAGAGTTGGCAAGCTAGTCCCACTGCTAAGGTCTGCCGCTGGACTGAGATGACAGGCCAGTCTAGGAACTGGGAGCAGTCCAGGAGGCCAAATACAGGAAAATCATGTACTCTGCTGCGGGTTTGTGTGATATGCAAATAAAGGCGGACAGTAAATTCATGATGACTGTTAATGGTATTGATACCATCTTGATGGTATTTGATCAGCGGTTCCTTTGCCAAAACATCCCCTTTCAGATGTTAACCCAGCAATCCCTGCCATGGTGGCCACTGACAACTTCAACAAAGCATCTCTTTTTCTTGGGAAACTGCCAATTCTTGGCTTTCTTCCACATCACTTGATCAAGAAGTGCTCTAGAAGAACCCAGGAAGCATTACCCCTGTATCTGCAGGGAGCACCCATTCAAAAACAGCTGCCTCTTGCAAGACTGGGGTCTCCTGTTTTAATCAAACAGGTAAGACTTGAACAAGGAAGTGAGCCAGTTTATAACCAATGTAACAAATAAAAGATTTTTGGTACCTTTGCTGAAAGACTAAAGGAATGACTCTACTGCCACCCTGCGTTTGTAAAAGGAACCACAGCAACTAAATATAAAACACGATTTTCTGCATGGAATTTGGCCCATTGGTCTTGCCACAATAAACTGGTTTGCCTTCAAGGTGCCGAAGGACTCTGTTGTTCTTGCAACAATTTTTTTGACAATACTTCCTGATGGCAAAATCCAACTACTTACATTTCTTCACGAATCGTACTCATAGAAGTAATATATTTTTAACTCACAGTTATTGTCCTTCTTCAAAGAGGTCGGCTGACGAAGAATTTATGCCGGTAATCCGGCTCGATCGGCCACTATAGAGTTGCTTGGCACTTGCCTTCTTCGTGGGAGGAGGTCAAAGCCCAATTCAGCTTCTTCCGAAGCTGGATTACGCCAACCTCACACTCCCTCTAGGGCGCTGCTGCCTGCTTGTCCCCCCCCCTCGCTGGGGAGTGATGCGTTGGGCTGTGTATTGCCCAAACTGTCAAAAGTGGCCGTCGCTCGCTTCGCACGATCGCGAAACGCTTCAGTCCTCCATCTTAGCCAGACCGAAACCCGTTTTGAACGTGCTAGATAACAAAAACGTGCCGCTTACCTGAACTGAGTTTGGAGTCAATTTGAATTAAGCGGTTGAGCGGAAAATGAATAGTAAATCCCAGAAATCCGATTCCGGAGAGAAAAAAGTTGATTGAAGCCTTTAAAAACTGTAAAAACGCTTATTGCCGGAAATTCTGCTTTTGGGACTTAAAATGGAAGAAGTCAATACGACTAAAAAGACTTTACTCTGGTACCTGATAGTGACAGCGAGAATGATTTATGCTCAGTTTTGGAAGACAGAAAAGGTACCAGAGGTTGAAGAATGGATACAAAAAGTTCTGTTCATGGCACAAATGGATAAGATTACAAAAAAACTGAATAACAAAGAAGACGATGAGTTTTTTGGAGAATGGAATGATTTTAAAATTTATCTGGAAAAGAACTGGGATGTGAAACAAAACTTAATATGTTTAGATCAATATTAAGTCAAACGATGTTATCTTTAGATTGTAATGATGAAAAACTGATATTGTTGATGATATGAAGTAATTTGGAGCAGGGGTGGAAGCATTGTGGGAAGCCATTGGAGGGAGGGGAGGAACTGGGAATGGGGTAGACAATTGATAGAATGAAATGTTTTATATGTTGTATTCCTGAGAAAATAAAAATTTGTTTACCAAAAAAAAAGAAGTAATATATTTTTATTGTGTTACCATAGATCATAAAATATAACTACTATATCGAACAACAAGGTACAGTCATCCTTATCCTTGACATTATGCAGATAATAGTCTTTAAAGTAATTAAATAAAAAAGCAAAAAGAGAGTGAGAGAGAACCATTTTGATTTATAATTGAAAATAGTATTTTGACAGTCTGCACTCTGGGCCTTTAACAGCTTTGTCTTGCAAGCATAAAGTCCATATGCTGCCTGCCTTTATAGATAATCAGACATCTGGACTTAGTAGAAAAACAGCATCCTGTGATGCTGACCAATCCGATTCTTCTCCCCATGTGTCTCTTTCATGATATAACAATAACAGTGAAGTGGATAGGGTTAGAAGGGTGTAACTCTGTTCAGGATTGTACTTTCAAATATGCAGTGGCTCAGATCATCAAGTATCCCATTCCCAAGATACATTTGTAATCAAACAAGCTGTCATCTTGATCTTTCATCCACCTAGGGAGCAATCCTAAACCAGTCTTCTTGGAAGTGAGTCCCATTTTATTCAATGAGGCTTACACCCAGGGAAAGTGCTTTTAGGATTGCAGCCCTATATTCTCTCAAAATCTGTCAACATTTGCTAATCTCAATACTCTTTATTAATCTTATTGCTAATTAGCCACTGACTAATCATCTTCTTGTTATGTATTTATTTATTTGAAACATTCATTAGCCACCTTTCTGTCTTGCAGAACTCAAGGCTGCTTACAGCAATTATTAAAAAAATAAAATAAAAGACCACAATTTTAAATCTTCAGTTAGGTCTGCCTACAAATAAAAACTGAATTAGTCAAATGCAATCCTAAATAAAACTGTCTTCAACAGCCACCTGAAGATCTAAAGTGAGGGGGGCCAGGCCACCTCTGACCTGGATAGCCCAGGCAAGCTCGATCCCATTAGATCTTGGAAGCTAAGCGGGGCCAACCCCAGCAAGTACTTGGAAGGGCGACCTCCAAGGAATACCAGAGGCGGGATGCAGAGACCAGCTAATCAAGCCACCTCTGTAAAAAATGTCCAAGCCTTCAGTAGGGGTTGCCAGAAGTCAACCATGACTTCCAGGCAAGCACACAAACACAGAGGAAAAAAATATTTTTAAAAAGAAAGTGAAGGGACCAGGTGCACTTCCCTTTAACTTATATTTAACTTTCGACTTATATACCGCTCTAACCATTTTTTGCAAGGGTGTCTGAGTGGTTTACATATGATTATATTTCCTGTCTAGGGCCACATTAACAGGGGAGGTGACTACCTACCAGCACCCAAGTAGCAGAGCGGCTCTTTTGTTGTTGTTGTTGTATTCCGGCAGGCTTTGGGTATAGATGTTGTTCCGGCATTCTCTTCTCTGGTGCCTTGGAGCTGGTAGTTCAGCAGCTTCTTTCCGGCGGCTTCCCCCTAGAGCGCAGCCATATGCTGGCTGCAGCCTCGGCTCTGTCCGATTGGCTCCACCGCGCCGCGCTGCACGTCACCGCGCCTTTATAGCTCTGCCTCTGTCCAGGTTCCACATGCTCACTGGGTCACCAGGCTGTCCTGCCATTGCTGCTGTTACTGCCGTTGTCGCCTGCTACATGCCTCCCAACATGGAGGAGGGTGCCCCCTGCCACCTAGGGCAGGTACCCAGTTTGTCTACTCGCAAGTATGCTTTTGAGCCGCTGGATGGGCGAGAGCTGGGACTAGGGCCGGGAGCTCACCCCAGCCGCAGCGGGTCTCGAACAGCCTTACAGGCTGTTCGCTAGATGTTATAGCAGGTGTTTTACTCCCTGCGCCACCGCTCCCTGAGGAAGTTGTTCCATAATCATGGGGCTGTTACCCCCTCTTTTGTGTGTGCACCAGATGAGCTTCTTTGATTAGTCAAACAGTCAGTAAGGCCTCTCTCTGTGATCTTAATTCCTGGGCAGGAACGTATGGGAGAAGATGATCCTTCAGATACCCTGGTCCCAAACAAGGACAAAACCAACACAAAGCCAGCAGTCTAACCACTGCATTCTGCACTAGCTGCAGCTTTTGAACTCTTTTCAAAGGTAGCCCCAGGTAGAGCAAATTGTGATAGTCCTCTAGATGCAAATAAGGCATGGATCACTGTGGCTGCCAGAGGATGTAGTAATGGTTAGCTGCAGACAGTTTTAAAAGGGGATTAGACAGATTCATGGAGCATAGGTCTATCAGTATCTACTAGACATTGTGATTAAAGGGAACACATTCAGAGGCAGTAAACCTCTGAATACCAGTGCAAGGAGACAAGGTCAAGGGAGTGCCAGGAGGCAACTTCTGTGCCTTGTTACTGTCCTTCCAGAGTAACTAGTTGGCTACTGTGTGAAACAGGATGCTGAACTATATGGACCACTGGTCTGAACCAGCAGGGCTCTTCTCCTGTCCTTACAATGTTGAATGGAAGCCTCAAAAAGAACTGTTTCGGGCAGGGGCATGTGGAGACAGAGCTCTGTGTGGCAGCAGCCCATATCTTGACATATACCTCCTTTTTGTCCTTGGCCACCAGACTCACCATTCCACCGGCACTCTTTTACACCTGGATTTTGTTTGCTGTTAGCATACTTCTCGTATGCATTGATACAAACCAGACCTCAAGGCTATAACTGACTGAAGTACATTTCATTCTTTGTAAAACGCCTGCAGGCACATATTAGAACAAGCCTCTTCTCGATTGTGGCCCGTGGAAGCACTTTTGGTGGCCACCAGCCACTGTCAACCATCACGCCCTGATAATTTTTTTAAACTGACATCTGTGATAAGTCTGACTCATTGTAAGGCAGTTTCATGTTGACTCAGAGCGGTTGCCTCCTGGGGTCTGAAGGCAGCTTCACAGGAAGCATGCTTACCTTGCCTGAGGATCCCACCCTGCAAAATGCTCCTCCCTTCTTGTTTCAGTCCCTAGCTGGTGAGAAAGCCATTAAAATAGCCTGGGGGGTCAGGAAAATCAGTGAGCAGCAGGCAAATCAGGCTCCCACTCCTACTGCCTTCCACATTCAGTTTTTGTTTCATAATGGGGGTCCAGAGTATGACTGAATGATCGAGCCACCTTGCTGAAGATCAGCAGGTCTCGGTCTGATAAGTGTTTGGAGAGGAGACTTCCTGGGAACCCCCTACTGTTTATACCCTCTTGAGGCCCACGATGGAAAAAAAAGGGCAAAATGTGAATGACTGAATGAGGGGCAGGGCTGTTGCTGGAGCTATTGCCCTCCATATACACGGGCATATATGGAGTTCCATTTTAGGTATGGTTTCCAACCAACAGTGTTTGCATTTGCAATTGCAGCTTGCATTGCAACAGCTTCAGCTGCTGTCAGACCATTCTCCTAAATCACATTGGAGTTTGATTATTTCCATATATTTAGTATAGGTAATGTTTGTTTATTATGGGATTGGGCTTTATTTCCCAAGCCTGCATTCAGGCTATAACTCTCAGTGGCTAGGATGTCTGGTGAGTGTGACAGACAAGGAATTATGACCAGAAGGCTGGGATATTACAAAAGAATTTGGAGTATAATCTACAGCCATGCTTCCATTGTGCTGCACCCCAGACGTGACAAATGACTGGAGCTTGTAGGTAGGTCAACACTCGCATACCTTGGTATTTGTCTTCATTAGAGAGAAGAACCTCAACCTCAGTGTAACTCTTATTTAAATCTGCTCTGCTGATTTGCAGAGCAAATCCATAGCAAAAGCCAGCGGAGGAGTCGTTGGTGCTGATTTAGCTGCCCAAGCAGAACTCAAGGATCACTTGACATACAATCCATCATAGCTGGTGGGCCAAACCTCTCTCTGTGTTCTCATAAACATTTCATGGAGGTTCTCTTGTGTAAGGACCAGTTTGCACATTAAAACAAAATCAAGTAGTAGTTTCGCTGGACAGGAATACTGTAGGATGAGGCAGAGGAGTGTTTGTGTGTGCATGCTTCAATATGTTAATTTATTTGTAGTCACAATCCTGCTTTAGGCCCAAACACAATGAAAAACACAAATTTCTCTCTGTTACACATCTGGGATAACAAAAGAACCAAACTGTTACCTAATCTATCACAGTGCTCCTCATTTTTAGATCAAGAATGGTTCTTACCAGGGCAAGATCACAATGTTCAACCATGGCTTTGAGCTAATCTTACTCAACTAACAGATATTACAAACAAAAACATGGCTTACTTGACAAATCTAAGCTTGAAGAAAAACTAGGTACTACTATACCTCTCACTGGAGAAGACCCTGATGCTGGGAAAGATTGAAGGTCAAAAAAGAAAGGTATGGCAAAGGATGAGATGGTTAGACAGTGTCATAGATGCAACAAACATGAAACTGAGCAAACTTCAGAGGACACCGGAAGACAGGAGGGCCTGGTAGGATCTTGTCCATGGGGTCGCGAAGAGTAGACCTCGACTGTGTGACTGAACAACTATACCTTGGTTCCAATTTCTGCAACTACATAGTCTCTATGAGCACCTTAATGCCTCTCAGATTTTAGCTACCACACTAACAGAGTTTGAAGTTATTCTTAAAGGAGTAGAAAATTACAACCATCATTTATTAATGTATGGCTGTAAGAGTTGGACCATAAGGAAGGCCGAGCGCTGAAGAATAGATGCTTTCAAATTATGGTGCTGGAGAAGACTCTTGAGAGTCCCTTGGACTGCAAGGAGATCACACCAGTCAATCCTAAAAGAAATCATTCCTGACTGTTCCCTGGAAGGCCAGATATTGAAGCTGAAGCTCAAATACTTTGGCCAACAAATGAGAAGGGAGCACTCACTGGAGAAGACCCTGATTCTGGGAAAGATTGAAGGTAAAAGAAGGGGACTGCAAAGGATGAGATGGTTAGACAGTGTTATCGATGCAATGAACATGAAATTAAGCAAACTCCGGAGGATGGTGGAAGACAGGAGGGCCTTGCGTGATGTGGTCTATGGGGTCGTGAATAGTCGGAATCAACTGTGCGAGTGAACAACAATAACACTCACAGATAATATCTGGTCAAAAAACTGGAGCCCTTCCAATTTTACATCTCCTGTAACTACAAATGTTCAAGATAGTAACTCTCTGGTACCATATGCCACTCAAACTTTCCACATGTCTTCTCATTTGTCACTCTGTTGGGAAAAATGTGTAGAGGTAGGCACGTATGCACACTGTTGGTGGCAATGTACAAAAATTAGACACTTCTGGGGCCTTGTATTGAATCAAATACATTTAATACATTTAATCGCAAGTTATGATGTACCTCTCGCACTTGAAGTATTGTTTTTAAATTACTCGCCTGATCCTACAATTCAAAAAATTAGAAGGGAGCTAATCTTCACTTTACTCGTAGCAGTGAAAACAATCATTCCTCTCAGCTGGAAAAATAAATCAGCTCTGAATTTGACGAAGACTCCGGATTTTGCTCTTTGTTTCAAGGGTTCTTTTTCAAAGAGTTCAAACTACTTCATAAAGTACTGATAATGTACAGAAGACTTCAATCATGTATATGTAGGAAAAATTCTTCACACAACACTCATAAAGCACAGAAGCCTTCAGACTAGTAATACAGGAAAAATTCAGTCCTAATACTCATACAAAGCCGGGCATCTGATCAATAGTGGAACATGTTCTCAAATAGTCAGTAAGCTTACTTACTGCAGCTGACAAAGCAGTTGAAGCTGGCAAAAGGTACTCCTGGCCACACCTGCCACCTGCTTATCCAGCAGTAGGCCTGGGTCCAAGAGCACACCCAGACTACATACCTCTGCTCATTCAAGGGGAGTGCAACCCCATCCAGAACAGGTGACAACCTTAATTCCTGGGTCAGACCTTCAGCTGACCAGTAGCAGGATTATTAGCCCACATCCACTCCAAAACTACCTCCAGGCATTGGTTCAGGGTTTCTGCAGCCTTCCTGAGATCAGCTGAAAGTGTGAGATAGAGCTGAGTGTCTATCTGCATATTGATGACAGATGACCTAAGCAGCAGTTTCAGAGGATAGCAGAGGATAGAACTCACAATAATGGGTTTAAATTGGATCTTAGGGAAAAACTTTTTTACAGTAAGAGCAACAGTGGAATCAGCTGCCTAGGGAGGTGGTAAGCTCCCCCTCACTGGCAGTCTTTAGCACCTGGACAAACACTTGTCAGGGATGCTCTAGGCTGATCCTGCATTGAGCAGGGGGTTGGAGTAGATGGCCTGTATGGCCCCTTCCAATTCTGTAATTCTATGATTCTATGACCTCACCCAGATGACCTCCAGATGAACTCTCCCAGCAGTTTCATGTAGATGTTAAGCAGGCTAGGGGACAAGATAAAACTTTGTGGAACCCCAAGGACCAAGGGGTTGAGCAGCAGTCTCCCAGCACCACCTTCTGAAACCTACCCTCCAGGTAGGACTGGAACCACCACAAAACAGTGCCTTCCATTTCCAGCCAAAGATAGGTGATCCAGAAAGATACCATGATCAGTGGCATTGAAAGCAACTGAGAGGTCCAGGAGAATCAACAGGGTCACACAGGTGATTATCACTTGTGTCTCCCACCAATCATACGCACGCATAAGTTCAGGAATTTGGATGAACAAGTGTGCAAAAGCAAGTTGATTAAAAGTTACAGCATGCTGTTAAGTAAAGCCCCATTTAACTTGCAAAATAGCCATCATAATAGTTTCTGAGATAAATAGTAAGTTGAAGCATATAAGAAACCTGTTTGGTACCATGTCATATTTAATATTTTATTGTTTTACTGCCCACTGTATTTAAATTTGATTGAATGTATTTTATGAGATGTTGTGCACCACCCTGAGCCCCAATACTTTGGGGGAGGGTGGTCTAGAAATAAATAAATATTTACTGGGAACCTCTCAAAGATACAATACAAAGATTTCTTTATAATGATTACTGTTAATTTCCCCACTTAAACTGGAGGATGTCTTCAGACTGGAGAAAAATTTTAAACTTGATCAAAAATCAGTGGAAAGGAAAGGAAAGGAAGGGAAGGGAAGGGAAGGGAAAGGAAGGGAAGGGAAGGGAAGGGAAGGGAAGGGAGAAAGAAAGAAAGAAAGAAAGAAAGAAAGAAAGAAAGAAAGAAAGAAAGAAAGAAAGAAAGAAAGAAAGAAAGAATCAATCATACAGGGGTAGGATCTCTGCCCCAATAAGTTTTGCCCTAGATTTTTCAAGATACTACAAGGTACTACAATGCCAAGACCACGGCCATATAGCCCAGAAAATCAACGACAACTAATTTTTCAAGATAGTTTGACACAAAAACACTGCCTTAGGCCATTAACACTTACATTACAGAGATACATCTTTAGAGTTCCCAAGATGCAATGTAGAGCTCATATAAGACATTTCCTAATAATCTAAGGCCAGGATTAGATAAGGGCATGTCTGACAGTGGTAAGCAACCTTTTAACCCAGGTAAAGTATGTCTCAAATTTCATTTCTTTAGTATAAGTGAATAGAGAGGAGGAAATAGGAAGATATTAGCAGCCTATAGATGTGCTCACTCATCCACTAGCTGCGTCTTGATCATGCTCTCTGCATACAAAAATTCTTGATAAGATGACACCTATTCTTACAAACTCCTTTGACACAATCCTGTTTGAAACTCACACTTCCTAGATGCAGCTCTGATTAGCAGTCCAGAAAAAGGTTACTGTGAGCTTGTTTGCAGACACAATATTTCTATTAAACAGACAAAGGGGGTTGGGGGGTTGGAAT
Source organism: Gekko japonicus (assembly GCF_001447785.1). Taxonomy (NCBI): domain Eukaryota; kingdom Metazoa; phylum Chordata; class Lepidosauria; order Squamata; family Gekkonidae; genus Gekko; species Gekko japonicus. The sequence goes on along the minus strand of NW_015177022.1, from coordinate 639,896 downwards.
CATATACATTTACAGTCAGATCTTCTGCAGGCAGGAGAAAGTCATACTGAACACTGTCAGATTTAGGGCCAAACACTAGGAGGTTCCACCTATCTTTTAAAACAGCAGGTGGAGAATCTGCTTTGGATCAGAGTCATGACAAGGTAGATGGGAAGGTTAAATTTTACCTCCCCATTTTCCTGACCTGAAACAGCCTTACCCGGGCCAACATACAGAGGAAGCCAGTTTGGTGTAGTGGTTAAGTGCATGGACCGGGTTTGATTCCCCACTTCTCCACTTGCACCTGCTGGATGACCTTGGGCAAGCCATAGTTCTGTCAGAGGTGTTCTTGAAAAACAGCAGTTTTTGTCAGAACTCTCTCAGCCCCACCTACCTCACAGGGTGTCTGTTGTGGGGAGGGGAAGCAAAAGGAGTTTGTAAGCCACTCTGAAACTCGCAAGTGAAGGGCGGGGTATAAATCCAACCTCCTTTTCTTCTTCTTCTTCTTAATACGTGTACCTGTACACACACACACTATCCTGCAGTCCCAATGTGAATAAAAATCCTGTACATTTACTATTTAACAAAAAATGCTTGGAAATTCCATACAAGGAGCCCTTAGCCTCTTGTATGTTCTTTACTCTCAAGTAAATACATTTAGAATTCCATGTATTACTGTATCACAGATAACTGCAACTAACTGTACAAGGGGAAAGCTTGCAACAGAGAAATGAAGGCAAGCATTTCTGGTCAATACAGAGATAACAATTCCAAGCTTTTAAAACCAGCCTCTGCAACGGTGTCTTTTATAGCAATGTAATCTACAGTAATAGCAGTGATCAGCTGCATATAATTTATCTTTGCAACAGGAAAAGTGTCACTTTCTCATTCCAGTTAGAAATTAACACTATCCTAGTAGGGCTTAACAGGTTTCTGTCATACTACTATGGATGTTAAATTAGCTAAATAAATGTAGCAAGAGTCCATGGTCAGCTTTCACTACTCTTGTCAATGGTCACTGTGCTTGTATTGTGTACACTTTAGCTTTGCACAGAAACATCATACTGTGCCTCTCGCCTTTTGTTGATTTTAGGTCAATTGTTTGCATTTCCCCCTTTATGCCTATGTATGCATATATATTAACCAACTGAAAATACATTGCATGCATCTTTTGAAGCAGATTCTTGTCCATGGATGTTTATGCCACAATAAATTTGTTAGAAGCACCCACAAGATTCCTTGATATTCTTGGTGCAATAGACTAATGCATCTACCCCTAGGGAATGTGCTAATTGCTCTTGTTGAAGGCACAGCTGCACAGGTAGGATGAAAAGTTGGCAAGCCAAATCAAAATTGTTTCTGTCAAGTTGACATAACGACCAGCCTTGATCCTAGAGAAAGGGTTCACTACCAAAACGTTCCAGGCCTGGGAATAAACAAGAGGGGATTCCCATCTCACCCCCCACCCCCCAGGTTCAAATGAGATTTTTAATCTTCTACATTCTCCCATTTGGGTAGTATAAAAAGTTTTTAAGTTATATACATTGTTATGAACATGGGGATAAAACTATGCCACTTGGCCACTAGTGCCAGTAGGTTCCTGCAACACTAATACAAGCACAGACTACACTCTCCAGCAATAAAAATGCTGCATATGGGTGATGGGAAGTGGGATTTCTGATCAATAACATCTTGTTGAGATCTGAGCTCCAAGAAAATGATCCCTGTGCAACAAAAACAGTATCCCTTCTGTGTGCCCTGAAACAACTGAATGGCAACTGTGGGACCTAGCAGAGGTGGAAGCCAGCTCCCGCAGCAACTCAGCAATGGCAGTGTATTTTTTTTTTGTATGTGCTAAACCCAGCCCTCTAAGCAAAGGAAAGAACCAGACATTAGCAAACTAACTGCCTTTATCTAATAAAGGTTCTGGATGTATGGTTTATTTAGCTGCCCTGGTTTGGTGCTGATGCATTATTGCTTACATATTTCTTTGGGAATGAACCTTTTATGATCATATATTGACTGTGTTGACCAACTTTAATGAGTTCCATAAAAGTAACAGGGATTTTTGAGAGGGTTTTTCCCCCCTCTGGCAATTTAAGATGACAGGCCAAAGAAAAACGAATACATTCGATTCCTCCCCACCCACCCAAGGGATCCCTGTAGAACTGACTTATTTCCCCTCACTGAAATCTCAGCAAGAATGTAACAAGCTCAGCTTAGAAACAGAAAGCTCAAATTCCTGACTCAGCCCACATACCTCCATCAGGTCTCCCACCCAAGGGAAAGTAGAACCATAACTTTCTCTAGTGCTGAGCTCCGACACAAACAGTTCTGCAACTTCGCAGCAAAAGACAGCTGTGGATGGTACCAGTTGCCCAGTGCCTGTGTTTCAGCTAAAGACTTCTTCTCTAAGCCCCAAAGCAGTTTTATATGAAAAGGAGATAAAAGTTGATATATCGATGTTGAAGGGACAGGACTTTTTTTCTCCAGGCCTGCCGACAACCCTAGAACTTCACAGGGGTGTTGTGAGGATAAAATGGGGAAGGGGAACAATGTATGCTTCTTAGAGAAAGTGTGAGATTAAAAATGTAGTGGATAGAGGGGAAACCCCCTGAAGTAATTAAGAAAAGGCCTAGGAAAAACAATACGGTAGGGGACAGAGCCTCAGCAAGCCTACTTCCCAGGGCTATTTTTGGGCAGGAACGCACAGGAACGGAGTTCTGGCTGGCTCCCGAGTTGGCCACACCCACCAGCAGAAACCCATTAGGATTGGCTACATTAGGGGTGTGTGGCCTAACATGCAAAGGAGTTCCTGCTACAAAAAAAGCCCTGAGTTTTGACAACAAACAAGGTAGAATAAGAAGCAAAAGGTGTGTGTGGCTGGATGACCACACTTCTGGTAACACGGGGGTGTGGCCTAATATGCTAATGAGCTGTGCTGTCATGGATGTGGCCTAATATGCTAATGAGTTCCTTCTGTTGGGTATGGCCTATTATGATAATGAGTTCCTGCTGGGCTTTTTCTACAAAAAAAGCCCTGCTACTTCCACAAAGGTCTTGAAATCTCAAAACATAATTTGCACTTCTTGTAGTTTCCCCTGTGGAGTGTAACTACATATTTGGCACTGCTAGGTGATCAGAGTGTTGGACATGGTTTTGGGAGACCCAGGTTTAAATCCCTGTCCTGTCACAGAAGCTTGCTGGATGACCTTGGGCCAATCACTCTGTCTCAGCCTAATCTACCTCACTCACAGGCTGTTATTGTGATGATAAAATGGAAGAGGGGAGAATGATTATGTAAGTGGCCTTTGGGCCTCACTGAGGAGAAAAGCAGGGTCTAAATTAGTTGTAGATTTTCCGGGCTGTATGGCCGTGGTCTTGGCATTGTAGGACCTGACGTTTCGCCAGCAGCTGTGACTGGCATACTCAGAGGTATAACACAGAAAGATGGAGTACTCTCTGTGTCAAGGTGAGAAGAAAAATGGTAGACTGGTAATTTATATCTACTCAGGAAGGTGGGGTAGGGCTGAGTCATTATCTTGTAGGAGTTCTAAATAAATATCACATGACACAACCAACCCTCCTAGGGCTATATCATTTGAGGTAAGTGTGGGGGGCATGACATATTTAAGTGTTCCTCTGTGTAAAAATGTTATGTTCATAGAAACACCTCATGTCAGAGAGAAGGCTAGGTTTGAACCCTTATCCCTGACTGGCTAGTTATCCCGATGCAAGGAAGTTTTGAAAAGGGTTCACATATCCCCAGTGGCAGTAGGGTTGCCAAGTCTACTTACGTTGGTGGCGAGGGAGCCTCGCCGGGCTCCAGGAGCTCTCCGGTGATGCATGCGCACGCGTGCGCCGCCAGCACGTCACAGGAAGTGACGCGCTACGTCACTCACGTTGGGGGCGTGGCCCCGATCGTTGGAGGGGTTTTCCCTCCGACGATTGGGCCCACGCCGCCAACGTGAGCAATGTGGTTGCGTCACCTCTGGTGACGCAACCACTCTGCGCTTCGGGGGGTGGAGTTCCCCCCGGGGCCCGATTCCACGGCGGCGGAAATTGGGCCTCCAAAGCGGGGGTTTACCTGCCACCCGCCCCCACTTGGCAGCCCTAAGTGGCAGTCGTTAACTGTAGATAAGAGCTGTTGACTGTGCATGTCTGAAAGTCTAGGCTTGGACACAATAGCAGCAGGAACATGCGTTAAAAGATTCCCATTGCTTTTAATAGGGCACATCCTGGAGCCAACAATCAAAAATTCCTCTGAAATAAAAGCTGCTGCCTGCTGTGAACCCTAGATGGCACTGTGACACAACTCAGAAGCAGCTGTGTGCTTGGCTGATAATACTCTGACGGTGTTTTTTTTTTTAAAGATAAAATCTCAAATCCATTACTCTGCCAATTGCTAGCAGCTCCCTGGACGTTAAAGTTCAGGACGGTTATCTGTCAAAAACATAGGTGTTGCCTCATGGTGCTTATAAAATGGGATTTCTTTTCTCAGTTTTTCTTGTAAGCATTCAGAAAAACCAGCACCACTGGTACTAAAATAGATGCCTCACGGATAGCAGGCCGGCTTCAGTGAGTCAGCAAAATGTTGGGCTCTGAAGTGCGAAAACACCTTCAGGAAAAGCTCACAGCCTCATCTGAACCAGGGCTCAGTTCTAAATGGGTTTGGCCGATAATTATGTGAGGAAGTCACAAAGGGTGATGTCTCTCAAAGAAAGGGACATATTTTTCTCCAGGCCTGCTGGAAACTCTAGCCCAGGCCTCACTGTAAAAGGACCTTAGTTGTGGACCCTAGGGGGTTCGGCCCTCAGCTCTTGGCCCATCGCACACTCAGTTTTCCATGTGTATTCTTAAAACATAATGTGTTAATGTGACAAATGTATATTATACATATGCATGCAATAAAACCAGGACCACCCTTACGCTTTAGTGATCTAGGGGGAGAAATCCCTCATTAGCTACTCATTGTGATTTTGCACGGATCCTTGAAGAGGTTTTCTTAAAGAGAAGCAATTTTTAAAAATCCACCTGTTATGTATTCAGTTATCATTGTTTGGCATGAGCTTTAGGTACAGCTCCATAGAAGTGCAGCATCCCAGAATACGAGACTGGATTGGTCAATGCCACTGGTAGGCCAATCCAGAGTGACATTGACTTTCAGCTGGAACAATTCTTATTGGTCCTAAGCGCCTTTCTCTGGTTGGTTGTTATCTGTTTAGGGGTATGGTTCTCCCAGTTCAAAATGTATAAAGTTAGCTTGTTCTGTGTGTAAGTTGTCCTGTAAGTTATGAGAGGAATAAAAGAAATCACTTGATTAAGAGCTGCTCAGTTCATAATACCACCCATTAAGTTATCTTTTCCTCCCTTTTAAGCATCCGGCACCCAGCTACATGTTAAAGGAAGAAAAGCAATCCTTCTATTCCCTTTAAAACTGTAAATAATGGTGCAGAAAGCCTGGCTTTGACTAGCAGAACCAGGCAGGATCAACCCCTCTTCCCTCCTCTTGTAGCCCTGCCTAAATCATCCCTGCCTGTGCGTACAATTGGCTATTTATTTACTTATTTCATTTATACCCCACCTTTCTCCTCCATGTGGCAGCTTACATCACTGGCCTCTCCTGCATTTTAACCTCAGAACAATGATGTGAGATAGGTTGGGCTGAAAGTGTTTCAGTGTTCCAAGGTCACCCAGCAAGGTAGAGTGAAGGTTCAAACCTGGATCTCCCAGATCCTAGTCCAACACTCTAACCACTACACACTGAGTTTGCTTAGGGTCTAATGGAGATTTGCGATCTGTCACATCTGTTACGGAACTCTTAGTTAACAAGAGGTGGGTTCCCCCCCTCTGTGATTGTGTAAGCATGGTAAGGGGGGCAATTATATTTTTTCCATTTGTGTGTTTGTGTGCCCATGCCTGGAAGTCATGGTGACCTCTGGCAGCTCCTACTGGGGCATGGAGGATGTTAAGTGGTTTGATAGCCTGCCTCTGCCTCCTGGCCCTGGAATTCTTTGGAGGTGTCCTATCCAAATACTTAGTTAAAAGAATGGGCACAGTAATGAGACAAATGAAAAATGGAAAAGAACTGTGACAATTTAGTGCTTAATAATATATTCATAAGTCATAATATACAATAACAGAAATGTAAATAGAAATAGTGAATGTAGTAGACGGTGGTCTCCGGAATGATGTGCCATTTCGAAGATGATCTTCTTCTGAACAAGGAGGTGTACATAAACTGTCCGTCAACAATTCATATCTCTTGGTGACGTATTGACAATATACTGTCACCAAGAGATATGAATTGTTGAAGGACAGTTTATGTACACCTCCTTGTTCAGAAGAAGATCATCTTCGAAACGGCACATCATTCC